>NC_071257.1:26063680-26153680 GCF_023375685.1 Ictalurus furcatus | reverse complement strand
TATATTAAAGTCTAAAATAAAACAGTTGGGAAACTGGTAATCATTTATATAAACAATCAAATTCACAGTGTTCCAATTTTGCCTCGCGTCACACCACCCTGTCGTTGATTATTTTCCTCCAACAGTCCACCCGGTTCTGTTTCATTCCTTGCAAAACTCTGTGATATTCAAGTGACATCAAGTTTAACCCAAACAAAACAGAACAGCGTTCTGCAAATCTAAATGAGCAGGAAATTTATTTTTGATTGGTTATAATTTTGGTTACCAAAGTGGAGACTATGTAGTGGGAAACAAAGCCACATTTAAATAATAAATGTTACTATTCACCTAGTCTGGTATTGAAGGCTGTATGGTTACTGAATTTAATGCCAACAGAATGGATTATCCTATCCTCAAACATACTGCTTTCATCGCTGGTATTTCCTTCATCTATTAATAATCACCATATTCAATCTTAAATACTGTAGTAGATGCATTTTTTTTTTTAAACTGAAAAGCACCACTCAGCAGCGCAGGAGTAGAGAAGAAAGAAATGGTTGATAGTAGAATTCAGCTAAGCATTTGTTCTGGGCAAACCAAGTTTCAGCACCAGTACAACAACTGATTTGGAAAGGTCCAAACAACTGATCTCCTAAACTTGTCCTGAAAAAGACTCTCCTAATCATCTGCACCATCGCACACTTGATGTTGAGGCATCAGTGTGAGATTGTCAGACTGAATCCTGATGCTGTTGCAGCAATCTTTGTCCACAAGAGCATAACAGGCCCTGCTCTCAGATTGGGAAGCACAGCCTCGTTTTCCTTTCCCTCTCTGCAGGCGCCTTGTTATCCATTATTTGCAGATAGATGTTCCAATAATGACGCTCATTTCCCTCTTGCTGCCGTGACACCACAGCAGTGTGTCAGCATTATTTTTAGCACTGAATTGTCAGACTGTGCCAAGATTATCACAGGTTATAGGGTCTATATGTTCCCCTGAGCACGAGATAAGCATTAGGAACTTTACAGACTGCCGAGTCTGCTGCTTCCACAAGCCTAGATTATTTGAGGCATGGAGACGTTCATCAACACCGAGCCAACGCACATATCCTATAACCCTGACAGAGCAAGTATGTCACTCACACCTTCTAATAGCAACAGAATAAGCGGTTCTCGTGTTAAACATGAGGGAGAAAGAGGAGGTTAAAGGAATCTGAGGATAAAGAAAAGTCTGAACCGAGTTTACTCCAGGGTCACACTAATACCTCTGCAGGCTTCATCAACTCTGTACCGCACTGGTATTGACCAGCTTGTTTTGTGCTAACCAGCAGCTCAATATAATGCAATGTTTATTCCTCCAATCCTCTTGGCCAATTAAAATACACTCCGGCTGCTGCAGCTGCTTAAAGCTTTGCTCCCAACAGCCAATAAAAACTAAAAGTTGTGGTCTCAGACTGAAGAGATGTGTTGACTTCTGGAGTCAGCTTTTCTTCTTACAACAATCTCTAATCAATCCAGACCCCATGTTATTTTGACATGTTGTTTTTCCTTTGCGTTTTTGAAAGGTTTCGCGTATAGACGACAATGTTGCCAAAAACGATCCCCGTTCACACGCATCCGCAAAAACGATCAACACCGCTGTATTATGTCAGGCCAGTAGTTGGCGATGACACTTTGTAAAGAAACACTACGCGTCTGCGCACATAAGCATTCACGTCAACGTGTCCTTCGTATTGTCTGCCGTATTGACAATAACATTAACATTTCTCAAACGATTTCAGTAGTTTATGATCTACGTGGAGCACACACACACACACACACACACACAAAAAAGTTCTGTCTCCAGTTACTGAGAATCTCAACAGTTAGACTTGGAAAATGATTCATGGTGATAAGGAATTGTGAAAACCCGTGCTTGTCAAGCATAGATTTGGCTTATTTGTTTTGGGTTAATAAATGCAGATGTGTCCTTAATGTAATATAGATTCATGTACAAGAAATGTGCATAAAGTTTTTTTTTTCCCCATTGTGGAAATGGATTTTTCTGTCTTCAACCCCATCTTTTAGCTTTTCTGGTGCTCCAGGTCAGAATTCTGTTAACAAAGCCCATTCATGTTTAAATACTGAAAAAATCAAAATAATGCATCTTTAAGTACTAAAAATTGACCATCGTTGTACAAAATCGGCAACAAAATCGGCAAATACAGATCAAATACTGAGACGCAGACAGTCAGTCCGCTTTATACATTTTATTAGCAATAAAACGATACAGAAATCCTCCAAAACAGACAATTACAAAGATAATAAGATTTTAATACCCTTCATAGGAGTAGCTGTGTAGGGTTAGTAATGTGGCGTATGTAACAACGTCTCCGCTGGTCGTAGTAATGATGCAGTAAATGTACACTTTGATGGAGAAGCGTCATAAACTCAATCTTGAGCGGCACAAACGCAGTCCTGTACTCCCTCATTGTAGTTTTGAATGTCTCGCGTGTTGTTTTGAAGTACTCGCGCACATGCCTAAAGACTGGAAACAAAATACGTGCGCGTAGCGTCATCGTTTTCACAAATACTCATTTTTATACATTTACACAGAGACAATAATGCCATCATTCTCAAAAACCTGTTTTCAAAAAGTTGGGTTTCCTGGCCCCAAAACGCCGTTGTCGTGTAAACGAACAGCCGAACCGCATAAAAGGTTTTCCATTTTTAATTGAAAACGTTGACGTGTAAACAGCCCCTAAATCTGCCACTCTTTAAACAATCAGCCTAATAAAACATTTCACCACCTACAGCTTACTGCTTCCAAAGTTACCACTATAGGCCATTTCCCTTCTCCAAAAGCAATCACGAGGCATTTTTCCCAGACTACTATTATGACATTAAAAAAAAAAAAAAAAAGGGAGGTGCAGACTTGTTAGAGTGGAAATATGTGCAAATA
Organism: Ictalurus furcatus; assembly: GCF_023375685.1. NCBI lineage: Eukaryota > Metazoa > Chordata > Actinopteri > Siluriformes > Ictaluridae > Ictalurus > Ictalurus furcatus. The sequence continues at coordinate 26,150,761 of NC_071257.1, read as the reverse complement.
TACCCATACAGTTGTAGCCTTCTAAGCATTTCTCCTACTTTACTATTATTTGCATGGTATTTTTTTTAGATGGTTATCTTTATTGGGAGTCTTGGAAAAATAAATTTTTTGTGAGAGGAAATAGTGAATCATTAGCCATACATAACTAGACAAACACAAAACAAAATGAATGGCTATGCTTCAAAATACAGAGAGAGACTTTGCTTATTTTGGCTCTTTTTTTTTTTCTTCTTTTTTTTTGATGGAGCCGACTACAGCAAATCTAGGGGAACTCCCTGAGGTAATTAATCCATCAACAGGGCTCTACGAAAAGCTTTTTGCCAAAAGGTATTGGTGCTCTCAGTGAGGGAAAAAAAAAACAAAAAAACAGAAGAAATGCAGAGAAATCTACGTGCACAAATTTTATAAACACTTACTTTTTCATTTGGGTAGTTATAATCAAACATTAATTGAAAAACTCCCATCCCCCTTCTTTATAAAAATAAATAAATAAATAGAAAAGAAATAAATATCCTAAAGTACTCAATTCAGCTTGGTCTGACCAGGCTGTGCTGCTCAAAATGGCACATTCCCACTTCCCTATTACTTTACTGCACTGATTATTAAATGTTTGAGATTTAATAGCCCTGCTGGTATGTTATCTTCTTGTCTATGTTGTTGTATTTGTAACAGTAATATAAACTCTCTCCACCTGCTTCAGCAGATTCACCAGTCTTTCAGCAGCTGGTATTCAGACCAAGTTCTATTTTCAACTTTTTCCAGCAAGAAAAATGAACAATCTGTTTTTAACATTACAAGCAGTCCCGATCAGCCAGTGCACTGAAGAATATAAAATCTGCCGTCTGTCCAGAACCTCACGGCCGCTTTATAAAGCCTGAAGCACCCGTGCCCACGACAGAACTTCACACGCGCCAGTCTTTAAAATTTGATTAAAAGAGGATTAAAAGTTATAATGGCACACCGTGCAATATGTTCTTACGTTACTGGATTTTTACACGGGAGACGACAATCATGATATGAGCAGTGTGGCAAGCCTCCCAGTTGAAGAACTTAGCTCTTTGATAAAACTGACCACATTTCACATTAAACAAGCGAAAGTAAGTAGATGTGATGTATGCACGTTTTCTAACCACCATTAAGGAAATATTATAGCAAGCATAAGCGTACTCTTTCCTTTATTTTTTGATAAAGCCTTGATTTTTCTGCCCTTGATTTTTAATAAATATAGACTTGCTTATCAAATAAACATATATCCAGTCAGAGTGCTGGACTTCATCGATCAAGCTTTGGTCTTCCCAGGTGGTTCAATTTCTACTAACTTTATAAAAATAAATAAATAAATAAATAATATTTTTTTAAAAAATAAAAATTAGTAAGGATCAAAAACTAGCAAAACACTCTGCACTCTGATCAATCCAGCTACAAACTACAGCTCAGTCGGTGGGGTGCTGGTGGTAGAGAGAAGTATATGAATCTAACCAGCTTTAGCGAGCTGCTGGGGTAACAGTATAGATATTAACGAGAGATGGAGGCCAGTGGAAACCCTCTAACAGCTGCCATCATGGGCTGAGCAATCAGTCAGCCACAGTTCAAAGCAAATTGCAAATTGTACAGCACTGCCTGCTGCAATAATGAATCGCTCACATTTTGCACCATTATTATTATTTCTACTGCCACACATATTGTAAAGGGGGAGGGGGGGTGTTATAATTTTACTGGATACTGAAGGGACCTGGCTAAGCAAGGCATCGTGCTCATGTCAAGGAGGAAGAAAGAATTAACCAGTAGCAGAGGCACACAGCCTTTTTACAGTCTCCAGAGGGGAGAAAAGTGAGAAAGAGAAAGTGAGAACAACAAAAAGAAACCCCAGCAGTCAGCCAGGACATGAGAAATGTAGTCCATCGTATCAGGACTCGTGTGGAAAGCAGTACAGCCATGAAGAGATTTAAGTTGCTCTCACTCTAAAATTCCACACCATTACAGGGCTTTATATAAACCTGCTGTATGCTATACAAACCCTTCAGTAGAGCTGAGCATGCTCAATTCAGGATACCATCAAAGTGATTTTAAAACTATTCTTTAAAACTAGTCTTCATGCATCTTGATTTTGTTTTTATTTCTTTTATTACATTATGTTCGGTTTCCAAACAGCTTTTTTTGTTTTTGAACAATCATGAACAACACTTAAAGGCTTAATGTATTTCCATTAGGGCTCTCGGAACAATTAAAAATTTGTTTAAAAAAAATAAAATAATTAGTGATGCACCGAAAGGAAAATTCCGTGTCGAAATTGAAACTTCAGGATGCACTTTGCTGAAAACCAAAACAGAAAATAATTTTTTTAAAAGCCATTTTAAAATACTTTTTGTTGTTTAACTGTATTAGACTTTTTAATTCATTTAATGAAACTTTTATTATAATTAACACACCAAAACAAAACATTAACTATATTATTCTTCATTCAGTTCTGTAACAATCAAATTGAACAGATTTTTTTTTTATCCAGTTATCCAAATAATGTAACATTAACTATTATGATCTGCAAAACAGCAGTCAAGTACTGAACGCAGCAGCTCTAGGCTAGAATCCTGAAAATTCAAAAAGTTTAAATATGCTACACAATCGTTTTAATGAAAATAACCGGCAGAACACAGAATGGCAGCGGGCCTCTATGCTGCTGTTGTTTTGCTGTACTCTGCCTATCGAACAGGATGTCGTGTTTTCAGGTGGCGTATCAAACCTGTCTTGGAGAAGTGCAAAAATCTCTCCAAATTTCTCCAATTTTCAACAGACATGCTTACATCATGTATTTTCTGTGCCATTAGGTCATACCCTATGTAGAGACTATATAAAGTGAACAGAATAGCTTCTATAAATGATTCCTAAACCTAGTTAAAATAATTGTTATTAAAGGAATTTTACTTACTTGTGTACGTTTTATTGTGACATTTTTCAAACCAGTCTGATTGCAGTGATGCAGAACCTTTCACAAAGACCAGCATAATGTACCTGTAAATTGTGCCCTTCTCTATGCGTTACAAAAAAAATGCTCTACTCTTAAGAGCCAGAGAGGCTTTTTCACAAATCTGCATTGTACAAAATCTGTACAACCACGGCACAAACCTGCTTTACTCACCAGTACAGAGTGCGTGACAAACCTGCTTTCCAAATCGCTGCAACCTATTCACTCTCACTCAGAGCGAAACAAGGAAAATACACCTTTCACTCCCTTGGGGGGAAAAAATAATTAAAGTCAAAGGCGGGGGCTAATTTATGTTTCCACCTGTAGGAAATGAGGATGGGACAGACTAATTCACCCTGCTTTGTTTGCAACACTGGTTCCCACTAGAAGAGACTGAAGTTCACGTGTTGGCATTTGCAAACTGACAAGCGCATGGACTCTCGTGCTAATGCTACAACATGTAATTAATACTAACCCACGCACAGGCAGACAGAGCACAAGGCACTAAAGGTCACTCAGACAGCACTCTACATTCTTTCAGTAGCAAAAGCAAAGGTGAGACTTCATGAAGTAGTAAGAGCACACACTGGCTTTTTATACCTTCCCTCTAGACAACAGAAGACAATCCGTTCCCACGTTGCTGAGAACATGTTTGTTTCCTGCAGAGCTTCACCGCAGTTACTCTCTCTCCAGCGAGCTCTAGCAGCGTAAGAGCTGTACCTCGACCTGTCACTCACTTCAGGGAAGAGCAGCCCTGACAAAGGAATGCAAACGGAGGGGAAAATGCAGAGGCATGTTTCTCTCCGCTGAGCGTTTTGCATGCTGGGAGGAGAATCTATTAGAACAGACAAATGCAAGACTGAGATCACACTGATCTCAAACTGTGCACAGGTCCCCACTCAATCATTTATTATTCTACAGAAAAAACAAGCACGTATGCGTCTTACTGGTCATTCTCAGATAAAATAGAACAGTGGATCAGATGGACTGGAGATTGAGAGCTCAATGCATTTAAAATACAGCCTTCCCTCCCTCACAGTAGAATCATAACACACTGGTGAAGAAGCAGAGCAACATTCCTTTAAACGCATGTGTATGTACATGTGTATATATACACTCACTGAGCACTTTATTAGGAACACCTGTACACCTATTCATTCACGCGATTATCTAATCAGTCAATCAAGTGGCATGCAGCTAGGGCCCAGCAGCTACAGGTAATGTTCACATCGGCCATCAGGATAGGGAAATGATGTGATCTCGGTGATTTTGACCGTGGCATGATTGTTCACCACTGTCACCGTTAGCGAGTTCATGTACTGACATCAAGCGAGGAGGCCTGGTGCGCAGTTGGTATTCCAGTTCGTCCCAGAAGTGTTCAGTGGGGTGGAGGTCAGGGCTCTGTGTAGGCCACTCGAGCGCTTCCACTCCAACCTTAGCAAACCAGGTCTTCATGGAGCTCGCTTTGTGCAAAGGAGCATCGTCATGCTGGACCAGGTTTAGACCTCTTAGTTCCAGTGAAGGGAAACTGTAATGCTACAGCCTTCAAAGACATTCTTCACAACTGTGTGCTTCCAAATTTGTGGTAACAGTTTGGGGAAGAACCACATATGAGTGTGAGGGTACACACACACACAAACTCCAAGATCTCACAGTTAAGGGAATCTTCAAGGGATTACAGCAGCCTGCATAGCTACATGTACCCAGCATGGATTAAAAAGAAAATCTTGGGGAGAGGTCTTTCATACAGCACTCCAGCATGTGTACAGGCACATCTGCACTGGAAATCAACAGAGCAGGAAAAAATCCAATGAGTCACCAAGCTTCAGACGAGCCTGTGTGTGGCAGAGCGACGTTCATTCAGTCCTGTGCCTTCTTTTAATGAACACGGGGGCGTTCTGGACAATCCAGCCAGCCCAACTTTCAGCAGGCTCTGCACGAGCACATAATTTAAAACATGCGCTGGCAGACTGCCATAATTCAGTGCTACTAAATAAATATCATTTCCATGAGAGTACGTAATAGAAGACAGATACAAGTCTCGCTTTAAAACAGCAGACATGAACGTTCATCCACAAGACGCAGGTATGAACACACTGAAGCGGCGTGTACACTGTTACCACTGTTTCTCTCAAACACACACAAACACACGCCATAACTGTTAAAAACCACACCTCTATTCAATCAGGTAATCAAAATGACTTTAATCTAGTATGAACTGCTTTTATCAAACTACTGGTTTAACTCTTTTAGCGTCCAGAGTGATTTGAAAAGATTTCCTATACAGCTCTAACGTGTTTGCTAGTATTGCTGTGAGACTGGAATGAAATGGAAGTAAATGAGTTCAGCTCATGCTCTGGTATAAATATGAGCCTCGTTTATCATTTATGCCCATATTCTGTCGTCCGTTATTTATCATTCATACCACAATGCTCTGTCGCGGAGCTCTCACCGGGATGTTTCCTCTTTGGGTGCTCACTATGGCATGTCGTGCTCTTGCGCTAGGCTAATTCGTGTTTGAGTAAAACTGCACTTAATCTTACCGTTTCCCAAAACTTTACAAGCTTTCGTGCGGTTTTTGCCAACTGTCTTAATTTTGCGCCACATTTTCAGTTAGCTGCAGCTCCTTCGCTATGGTGAAATCTACATTAGCTATAGTGATGTGCCGTGAGTGCAATGTTAAGAACAGAACACAGGCTGGGAATGAGGTAATTCTATAGAAATTGCAGGATATGTGAAAATGCTCCATAGGTAGAAGCAGGTAAGCCTACACTTACCGACCTTAGCCCAGTGTAATCCTTCCAGAAAATATGAAACCCGAACAGACAGCGGGGGAAGATGCGAAACTCCACACAGACAGTAGCGCAGGTTTGAACCGGGGAACCTGGAGCTGTGAGGCAGCAACGCTACCTGCTGTTCCATCATGCTGCTCTGAAGTGTACGTTTCCATGGAGTTCTCAGATTTTCTGTTCAATCATTTTCCATTAAATAGAAGACCATTAGACTGACACAGGAATATTACTGCCTAGAAAATGACAAGAACGACTCATGTTTGCACTTAAGTACATCTAAAGGGGTAGTGTTACAGTACTGCTTGGCACACCAGCTGCTCAAGCCAGGAACCCTATTAAAATGTTCGCGAACCAGCAACTCGATTAATAAACAACCTTCTGTGTTTTCACATTAGTATTCATCATATGATGCAAAAAAAAACCCCAAACATCTAAAAAGGACTAATGGAATGCTGAAAGTCCTTGTGAAGTGCCTTAAAATGCACAGCGTTATTCGATGTGTTGACGTAATTACCACTGAAACAGGAAGTCAGGGCGGGGCATATTGAGTGGCTCCTCGACCCTTTTTAAATATCCAATAGCATTTGGTTTACCTCACAGCTCGGGCTAAGCCGTACTTGACAATTAGTACCACGGATTTTTATAACGGGGCGGGACACTTCAGATTCTAGAAAGCATTTGTTTGGACAGAAAATCTGATGAGAAGCTGAAGTGCAGAATGAGGTCATCAAAACTGTTGATCCGTATTGGTGGTAGAGAGAGACTGTAGATTTTGAATGCGTATATCTTCTAAATGAGAATTGTAATTGTTTTGGAGCACACTCTCTTCTAGATAACCTTAAGGCTAACATATTCATATTAAAAGCCACACACCTTCCATTCTGAGTTCGTGGGGACAAATATTCTTTAGGCCTAGCAATTATTACAGTCCTTAGCACTTAGCCCATACTAGCCTCTGCATCTTTCCAAACAGGCAGCTGACTGTCATGCATCATGCAACGATATACAGTATGCAGGCAGACACAACATCTACGGATGTTGTAATGGAGCGCAGCACTACTGTTAATCCTGGCTTAGAGCCAACACCAAGAATCAGTGACTACCCAACTCACTGAGACATACACAGGGGAGTAGTAATGATTTGATGCTAATGTGTGTCTCTTCTTTTGTCATCTGGCCCATCTCCTCAGGTTACTGTTGGACAGTGTGTACTCGTCTCATCTGCCTCCCCCTCCCATCTGCCCCCATTCTATTCTACCACAGGAAATGAAACCTCCACCTTCACAGAGCAACAGAGAAAGGCACTGCATACAAGCAGAGACGGAGCGGGTAAGACGGCAAATCATACGCGCACAGAATCCTGAATGTACCCGGTTTTACCAGTCATCTGTTCATTTCAGTGCATCTGAGCCACTGTGAAGAAGCTAAACCAAATTAAATATGTTTAGTGCTTTCAGATGCCCTCTAACAAAATAGACAGGGCTTATCCAAAAAGGCAGAGCACCTGAAGCTGAGATAAGAGCTGTCTCTCGATGGCCACACCATCTCCGTATCACCCTCTCCACTCCTTAGATTCAAGTTCCAATTAACATAGGACACCGGCAGTTTAACTTCCCTTCAATCAGAGTACCACGAGAACAAGAGTCTTTTAAATAAATAAATAAATAAATAAATAAATAAATAAATGGCCGAAAAACGAGTGATAGGTTAGAACCAAAATCCTTGCCAAAAAAATAAAACATCTGGATAAAGGTGTGCATAGCTAGAACACTGCTGTAGAAATATTTGCCTACTGAAAAAAATAATTATCCTAATAAATAAACATTTCCCATAAGCTACAGGGCCTGGATCCAACAGGATTCTCATTACTCTGCTCTCCAGGCAGCAGGAAAACTATTAACACAACAGCTGGACTCAGACAGAGGGGCGGGAGAGAAGGAGGAAGGAGAGGGGGGTGAATTGAAGGGAAAAAAAAAAAAAAAAAAAAAAAAAAAAAAAAGAGTGAGAGCTAGACAGAGACACACCAACACACACACACACACACACACACACACACACACAGAGAGAGAGAGAGAGAGAGAGAGAGAAGTAAATGATATGAATAAAAACAAAGGAAGATGAGAGAGCTAGAGAAAGGAGCAGAGAATGCCTGAATGTTTCATATGATTTTATATCACACTTAATCATTTCTCACACACACTCACACAGCAAGTCATGACACATCAGGAAGAAATTGGATCTGTCCCTGCCCGTCTATAGTAAATGAAAAAAGATACATCAGGGTTTGAATTTTGTTTTGGTTTCTTTAACCGGTACAGTTTTTCTCATTTAACGCTCAACATTTCCATTTCAGTGATGCAAATGAGATTTTTTTACCTCAGCAGACAAGAAACTGGGATGATCTAATGCCTGGGAAACGCGTGCTTTATGTAGGCGACAGGCCTGTCAGTCAGAGAGGCATGAACCAAAACAGAATCACAGGTTGTTTTTTTTACTTTTTATTTTTACATGCATGGTTCGCTCTTCCAACATGATCAGAGGCAGGCAAGATCAAAGTTGTCTGACGAGCAGGTTTCTCTGGGTGGGGGGAAGCACAGCTCACTGGCAAAAACACAATGACACACGGTCAGTGACTGAGTGAAGAAATCATTTCATGACCTCTGATGAAGAGAGTTGTTCATTCAAAACACATAAGAGTCCAAACACGCACATGCAGACTCTCCAGGAAATGCAAATGCACTACTGAGATGCAGTGCTATGACACAACACAAAGGTTCTATAATACACCTGCTTGTGTTTTTGCTAGAGCTCTTATATTTATAGGCAAATGAGAATATAACGGACAATGGCTTTTCCAGAAGACGCACAAGTAAAGAATGTGCAGGACCTGGAGGATTTTTCTGAACAACAGTGGGCAGTTTAACTGCTCAGGACAAACAAGGGACTCATGAAGAACCATCACACAACACAAAAACAGGCGTTGATCATCCAGGTAACGACACACAGTATTAATAATAGAGCGTGTGTAAACTTTTGAATTGGTTCATTTGTGCAAATTCAGTTATTGTGTCTTGTGGACTATATGTAAACATCTGTTCTGTCAATTTTAATCAACATTTTGCAGATTCTACAAGGGGTATGTTAATTTATGAGCACAACTGTACATACATATTTTATACTTACATACATATGTGTATATTATATACGCGCACACACACAATATATATATATATATATATAAATAAAAATCACACACACACAGTTCCCTCCACTAACATTGGCACCCTTGGTAAAAATGAGCAAAGAAGGCTGCGAGACATTGTCTTTATTGTTTAACCTTTTGACCGTTTGTTAAAAATTCACAAAAATACTCTGCTCTCAGGGATATCAAACAATTGCAAACACAACACGGGTTTATCCAAAAAAAAAAAATTTAAAAAAAAAATTTACAAATTAAATCTAGGCGAATGTGCTAACCACTAAGCCCCCCACATAATATTTATATATAATATATTTGGTTTTCTGCGATCTGCTTGAAATTCAAAGTAGCTGAAATTGCATTTTTTTTTCCTTAAATGTCAGAGGTGAAATATTTTTCAGGTGCATGCAAAGCAACTGTCACGATTTTATGTAGATTTATGACAAAATGCGGCTTTTCAAATGTGTTTCAACTGAGTAAACAGTTTCAGGGTTTTCAAAACATATACAGTGCTAAAATTCCGAAAACCGTTCTTACTAACAGGCCATAAACAAATATGTTCAACAAACTATTTGTATGCCAAGCTTTTTTAAATGACCAGTTACAAGGTCTGTGTGCTTGTTAGTCGTTTTGCTCTGCTCTTTGCTAGGCCACTTTAAAATAAAATGAGCCGCTGATTTGTGAGATGCAACCAAGACCCGAGTAGTCATAAATAAATGCATTTTATGATGAATACTTCATCCACAGTACTGGTAATTTTTTCGGGTTCTGTAGTATTTGTATGATCTGGTTAGTGCTTTTTGGGAATGAATTTTAATACTCAACCATAGTGTTCAACATATTTTGACTGCAACAAACAGCTGTGCCCGGGAATGCAGTTGGATCGGTATTATATGTAGGCTATGACATCGAGTGCTCCATCATCTAAAAATGCATGTTAGCATTTAGGACTGGCTGCCATGCATTTGCTTTAGACAAACCATTACACACAGAAAAAGGCAAAGCTTCTCTGAAGAACAGGAATGTAAAAGGGGAACACATTCCTCACCAGCAGATCAATCACAGGATTGGTATGCACGATTCAGGCTTCCTGCACATGCAGCACTCTGTTCCTTTCCTCAGAGAGAAGGGCCAAATATTTACTCCCATCCTCTGCCACCCGTGTCTGTACCATTCCAGCTGCACAGCCATAAATCTGTTACTTTGAGAAGCATTTGTATCCTAACTGACCCTAAACTGGTTTTATAACTGCCATGGGAAGGAGAAATGTTTGCCATAATCCAGGAACTGGGCTTTAGGGAGATGAACCACAGCTCTCTCTCTCTCTCTCTCTCTCTCTGTCTCTCAACGCCTATAGCATAAGATTATCCCTTTCCTAGACCTTCACTGTGTAAATGAGTGGCACAAGCCAGGTGTTGATGGAGAAAGCATTGTCTCGTCATATATCCCGGAGGGACTGTTACACAAATGTAGTGAGGATAAAAATGTTACTGCACACATCAGTGTGAATCGTTAAATTTAACAAGAGCTTGTCATTTACTGTAGTTAGCGCACCAAGGTTAGCTGTTGGGGTTTTACTGTGATCTTATGAATTTTGTGTTTACGTAACGTTACAAGATGTTTACGATTTTGCAACATGGGTTGTGCCATGTCCTTCTCCATCATGTGTGGATTAATCTGATCAGAATCTACAAGAATTCTGGCCATGTCCCAAAAAAAGTACATAAAAAGTACAGACACTAGTGGTGGTAGGATTAGGACATGATTCAAACTGGAAGATATAATCCTACCTGCCAAAGTTTTGAGATTCCCCCAATATTACATCAGCCCACACAGGATTTTTTTTTTGTGTGTATTTGTGTGTGTGTGTGAGATTGCTGCAGCCAAAAATGCTTGATTTTGCTGTGGCTTTTTTTTTTTTGGAGGGGGAGTTTTTTGTGCTTTTTTTGCGGAAAAACTACTTGAACCGGCGAAATTGCAAATACACAAAATTGTTCTGCACGGTCTATTGCAGTGATGTTTGTTGGTAAATGAGACCTTTTAGCTGTTATGTTCGACACACGTGAATCGAAGAAGGCTGAACAAACGCTGTGATGACGTCACATGACGCGTCTTGGCCCAAATCTTTTTGAAAAACTGCAAACTCCTGCGAATATTGCAGCGTTTCCTTCATTTTGCATTAATTTCTACGATCGCAAAAATCCTGGAGGGACTGTTACACAAGTGTAGTGAGGATAAAAATCACACATCAGCGTGACTCGTAAAATTTAACGAGAGCTTGTCATTTAGTTAGCGCACCAACGTTTGCTGTTGGAGTTTTATTGTACTCTCGCACTGCTATGTTTATGAATCCCTGACCCAACAGCCCAGTTCCACGTTCAGTGTTTATTCTACAACATCAATAGTACCAGTCTAGACAGCCAGCCAAGTTAAAACACAAAACCCTGAAGGAGAAAGGCTTCTCTCGGTTATAGTCAGCACTCTGCGTGTATGATTGAGGCTGATCGTTATGAACCATCAGGCTCAAAAACAGTTTAAGAGAAAAGGTTTCTCTGTTGTGATGCCTGTGTGAATTCGGGACAGAGTCTTTGGCTGTACTGCTTTCAGGCATGTAGGAAATTTTCTACTGATTAGAACTAGACAGCTCTGACAAGTGTCAGGATGACTCACAGAAGATCAGGAACATTATATTTTATTAGTATTTTTCCTCTCCTCACTCACTAATGCTAAATTTTTCCAAATTTCTAAATTTATTTGGGAACCATGTAGTGCTGTGGCTGAGTATTTACTCAGGCTTCGAGACCTACGAGTTCATGTAAACTCACTTGTATCGTTGTTATTCATAATGCTGTTCATTCAACAGTTTCTGATCTGACGAGGTTTTAATTTCTGTACGTCTTTACAGAGGAATTTAGCAAATATGTGATGGAGAGAAAAATGAGATGAGAGAGCAACAGAATAGACACACTTACTGCAATGAACTGTGCTGAAAAACTCAAAAGACGACGACCTTGGTTAAAAGTTAAAGGTCACTGACAGGGTAGTCATGCAATCAAACTGAAACTATGCAGCATGCGGATATTCAGGATAGGGCTGCAATTTGCAACTCCCCTGGCATTAAAGCCAGTGTAAAGGGTGAAGTTAGAGAAGTGTCCAAAAAATAAAAAGAACTGAAAGAATGCATTGTGCCACGCAGAGAATTTTCTTCATTCCTGTCCACATACACGGTTTCACGGTTTTTGAGACGGCAAAAGCAAAAACAACATAACTAAAACTTCTACAAACTTCTCCGTTACATGTTACTCAAAAAATGTGTTCTTGTATATGGAATTAAGTTAAGAAACGAACAAAAATATACAATGACAAAGAAGAAAAACCTTCTGAAAGTGAAAACAGTGAACTCACTGGCAAAAATGTAACATGGTCTTTAAATAATCAGCATTCTTGAGGAACGGGTTTCTAAGCTTCGTTTTTTCTAACCATGGTTTACGATCGCGCTGCCAGAGTTTTCATCTACGCTCGCCATTCTGGCACATCTCTCACATGTGGGCGGGGCTTATAAGAAATTTGCTAGTGAGATTTGGATTGACGACTAACTGGACAGGAAGTACAGCCTTCAGTGTTGCGAATTTTAGAGAGCGTTCTAGATGCAGTCCTCTGTATTGTTAATAGCGTTTGTACTTCGTAGTGAAAATTACTTACTTAGTATATTAGTGATACATCCATTGGTGTTATTCCATCCTTATTTGTACTTAGAATTTGGGAAAATAGTAAAAATATATATATTTCTTTTAATTATTTAATTCCTCCATTGTAGCATTTGTGACTGCTGAAAAGAAAAAGGCTGATTTAACAAAATAAAGCAAGTAAGGCACAATCATGGCATCTTTACAAGCTGCTCCAATTCAATAATGTACGAATCCCAGGACATAAATCATTAATTATTAGTTCTTTGCATGCCAGAAAAATGCCAGGCAGGATGTTCACTAGCTACACCGCAGCCTGTAGATGCAGAGTCTTCAGCAGTCCAACATCTGCCAGCAGTAACCGTCTTTACTCTCACCTGCTGGGGTCGGAAGTGCAACTCACCTAGGGGAGCTCTCATGTCCATCTGTCCCTCGCTGTTCTATTCTCAAGCTACATGACCAAACAAACGCTGTTTTTTTTTTCTGTTGGAGAGATTTTTTTTAGGCATTGTTTAATCTGCTCGATTTTTTTTTGGAGATCTTCCATTCTCTTCAGAGAACATGCATTAGGTGAAGAGACTGAAAGCTCTTCAGGTCAGGTCAGAGTATCAAACCTTGCTAAAACCCTCCAGAGACGAACAGGTTTGGAGGAGGCTCATCAGGATTTGAGTACACTTGACTGAAGGACTGCAGGAAGGAGAAAAGCACATCAGATACAACTAAGAGAGAAACATACAAGACACAAGGTCATAAAAAAACTAACCAAATAAAAAAGAGCAATGGGAGAATGTTGTAGAGTGGAGGAGAGCGTAAAAGCAAATGCTGGATGTGGATCAGACACAGAGGAGCAGAGTGCTAGAGACAGAGTTTGAAGCCATTAGCTAGAAGTACACTAGATTAGATCATATTCAGAATCACTCCGAGTGCACTTCCACAGAACACAGCGGCTCGACACGGCTCGGCAACTAACGTAGACCAAAAGCTATCCATATCCTGGCTGTGTGTGTGTGTGCCACTTTCCCATCACATAACTCTACTCATGAAAGCAGGACTTTCTCTGGAGAATTTCAGGTGGTGATTAAATATACACAAATAATAAAATACGAATTAAAATGTAAATAAACTAATTTGCAACTAAACCAGGCATCTCATTTCATGTTAAACTGTGTGCGTCACTGGAGTCTCTCTCTCTCTCTCTCTCTCATAGTAAATAATGAGCAAACGTTCACTTTCACACAAAATGACTTCTGAATTCAAATGTGAAATGAAAGAGTGAAAATGTTTGTGCTGGTAGAAAAGCACTTCTGAGGAGGGTTACTACTACAGATGATGTGGGGAATAAAGAGGAAGAGAGGAAAGAATGGCCTCCCTCAGAGCCATATGAGACAGTCAGCCACTAACTCCTACAGCACTGCTGCGACTGTATTAAATTCACCCTGGCTAACTTCATCTACCTGGTGCATCCTACGACCTTGAAAACATAAATCCTGCCTCCCTGAAACATTTCAGCAAGTGAAGCAGCACTGCTTCTGACAGATGAACGTGAGCAACAGGAGGATTTATAGGACTGTGGTCAGGGCCAGAGGACTTGGAGCTATGTGAGGAGGAGCTTGGGGGAAACGTGCTAAGCCTAACCTAATCTAAACACTACACACGCTCTGGTCATGCTCTATTACGGGCCACACAATCCAAGATTAATGCCACCAATAAGCACATTTTGTTGTATGATGTCAAAATTTTAGAGCTTGCTCTGGAGTCTCTAATGTGCCTAATCTGGGTTTTATGGAAAATTTCAGCCAAAAATAATCATTTTCCCTTTAACACACATGTAGTGATGTAACAGAGAGAATTAGCTGACAATATTCCATTACTAGTCAGCAACTAGTAAACGTGTTTGGTTGAACCATTACAGTTACAATAAAGGAAAATCCTCTGCATTTTATATTTTAACAGTTGCTAATTATTCATGTGAACCTTATATACCACGGGGAGGTAAATATGGCAATCCCAATTAATTTAAAACTCAGTAGAGATACCTGTATCTTTAAACATCAATAAAAACAGTTATAAAGACAGGAAAAAGGTCACCAAATGATCTAGTGGTAATAAGTCAAGGTGATTAGACTTGCAATATAATCTTGATGTTACAATGCTCACCCAGGAGGCTTAATGAGTGATCAAATCCTTCAGGATTATACAGCATGTCCAAATGACTTGATTTAATACTGCGCCTAGGCAACCAAAACTGCCAAACCAGGGCAGGATCGGGCTATGGGCTACGATTTCACAAGTGCTTCAGCGCCAAGACGCCGGTCTCCAGGATACCCTCCATCTGTCAGCAGACAGGAGAACATTTCAGCATGTTCAGACTAGCTAATACTGGAACACTGCCACACGGCACCAACGTATTCAACCCTGTGAAAAAAAAATAAGGCCTCTAAAACAGATACCATGATCCTCTTTAGATCTCACGATGCAGCCAGGGAAGTGTGGAGATCAATGTGAGGTCTGCAGGCTAAAAATACAGGAAAACTCTGACCAGCGCAAGAGTGTTCACCAGCCCTAGCTAGAAGCCTCTAGCAGCTATATTGCACAAGGAAGGTAAGAGTGAAGAAACAAGTAAGAGGAATTTGCACACACAAACACACAAAAAAAACTTGTCAGTGGGTTACGCGAGCCACCCCATAAACTGACTGAAAAGCCCTTCAGATATGAGAAGCAACAAAAGTTCTGTGGATCTCTAAACAGCAATGCAGTCTACTTGTTGTTTTCCATACTGGTATTAACACCAGTGCAACACCAAAAACATGACCTTAAGCTGTATTATATCCGAGTTTGATCATTTGAAAACGTAAACAAAAGTAATGTTCTGTTACTAGTGTATTTTACGAGCCATTGGTTTTATATGCAAGTCAAGGACTGTGACATCAGCCGATGCAGGGGGTGGGGCTTATTCGTTTTCACACTAGTCTAACTGACATACATGCTCATCTACCAAACACTAGTGAGATATCACCTAAAATCTTACCAGTAAAGCATTAATGAGAAATCTTGTTTCTACAGCAATAATGAGAAACTACAAAGGCAACCGATTTATTTGTCTCAACACATAACTACTTGCTAAGCTTCTGCACATGTGCCTGCGGTTTTTGAACACTAAGACTATTTTTTTAAATTGTAGTTTCATTGTCTTCTATAGGTTTATTTAATTTCCCTAAATGTGGCAGAACACAGAAGCAAAATTTAAAGCTTGGTATTGAGTGTTGAGTAAATCTCCTTCACATTTAACACATTAAAACACATTTAAGATCATCTGAAGTTCAGTATTGAAAACAGAAATTAAGAAATGCAGGTCAAATCCTTATTTGTTGTGCAAGTCAACCCTTCATTTAGTTGCTATGAAGACCTAAATATATTGTGCAAATTGTCTGTATTCTGCAGTCTGACATCAGACTATTATGAACGTGCGTTACTACTTTATATGATTAAGCTTATTTCATTCAGCCAATAGAATCTATTTAATGCGTGCAAAATGCGCATTTATTCAAGTGGAGCTGGTTATAACGCTTGAATGAGCTTAGCTTCATTTCAAAGCCCTACTGTCTCAAATTTAAAGACGTGCAGAGCGAAAACAAAGGCACGAGAACGACAACACAGTCCGTGTTACCCAAGATTTTCTACCATTAGGTTTTGTCACGGACACAAACACAACAAGTTTAATAAAGTTGTGCTCAGCATGACTCACTCCATTTGGGTCTAAAATACCTCTCCATTTACTGTATCTTAAACCGGCAAATAAATAACAGAGCTCCTTTCTGAGTGACCCAGGTGATTGCGTCAGGTCAGGTGACGCACACGGTGTCTGAACACGGAGGCGTAACAGGCAAAAAGGCTGCTGGAGTGGCTCTTTACTAGATGAAGATGTAGAGAAACCTGCAGGCTGCTATGCACTCAGACACACAAAAAGAATGTGAAAATGTTGAGTAGTAATACAACGGATACAGAGTACAATTCACGCATAATATACAGTTTGTTTAATATCTACTATTGTTAGAGGTTTCTTAATAACTGTACTGCAGTCAAAAGTTTGGAGGAAGATCCTAATATTATATCACATCTCTCAGAGTTGCTGAACACATCCGAAAGCTTGGGAATGTTCTGCCTCATGTCCATCACATCACACCTTTACCTGATGTCGCTACAGATGCCACTACAGTGACTGGTCTCATCAAAGATCAGGACAAGTCTGCATACAGAGGGGAAAATTGAACAACCTGTAGGTGAACATGTTCAAGACTGGAGTTGCTGGCGGACTTGAAGGTGCTGCCAACCACTGCTTTCTCTTACTATACAGGAAAAGACTGATGGATGTGGATGAGTCTCCGGGGACCTGAACCGGGAAGCCAATATAGACTGCATAACTGAAAAAACTCTGCAGTGGATGTACTTTCTGCAACAGCTGAGAAACCTGTAGGAGCTGTTCTAACTCTGCAGTGTCCACAGTGGTTTTTTTGGGTCTGTCTGGTTTGGGTCGGCTGCCAGGATTATCGGTAGAAACCTGCCCACCCTCCAGGACCCAATCATGTCCAGAGCCAGGAACAAAACGTTAACGCAGTCCTAACACGCTGGACATTACATATTAAAACTCTTTGACATCAGAGTCAAAACCACCAATCACTGTAAGAGCAGACAAGATTCTGCTCATGTGTTGTAAAGCTCATGAACATTTATCCCCCCCCCAAATCCCCACAGCCATGATATGAAATCTAGAGGAAAGCCTTCCCAGAAGATTGGAGGTTATTGTAATAGCAAAAGGGGACTACATCTGGAATGGGATGTTCAAAAACAAGGTGTATAGTGTATGATTATGTTACTGTCAGCATTGTGTTTAAAGTGCAGTAGTATTTTTACACCGTGCCAGAATACGCAGTATCCATCAATGTTGCACAAATTTGTCATCTTGTAATGCAAGCACAGAAAGTTTGAAAGGCAAAACAAATACAAAGACTTTGCATTGACAAGTGTTCTTGGCTAATTTGTGAAATTCTGATTTCAAACTGAAAGATGTTGAGCACAGACAATCAATCCTGTATGTCGCATACTAACTGCTGCCATAAGGACAGATATAAGACTACGAATATTGCGGAGAATACAGCCTAAATTTTAGCAGAAGACATTAGACATTGTAATACACACCATAAAAACAGAATACATTATTCAGTGGCGGGTACCTACTATACACAATATAAACAGGAAATGGAAATTGTATTACATTAAAGAAAAATAAAACCCTATTTCACCAAGAGCCAGCCCAATTACTAAAAATGCAAGGCAGAATTTACATCTCATGCTCTCCTTGTTATATTATGAAAAATTAATCCTAAGATTGTAAGAGTGGTTTCAGAGCGCAGCACACAACTCATGCAAGACCAAGAACATCGTGAGACAGACAGGGACCTTTTAGTTACCTGATATTGGTTAATGTCTAGCAGTCACTCGCAGCAGAAGCATCGCTCTTACTCTCCTGTAAGCAATAACACGGTTGGACTAGACCAGGGGTCGGGAACCCTTTTTTTTTCCCCCAGCAGAGACATTTTTTATTTTTTGGTTAACGCAATTTTTTTCCCGAAAGATCCACTGCAAAAAACTCGTGTGTGTGCACGCATGTGTGTGGGGAAAAAAAAATCTGCCAAATTTTGGCTTATATCCATGCTCTTTTCCCTCTCTCTCTCTCATGTGCCATTGTGACAGCATGGTCATGCACTGTTCGGGCTGACAGGGGCACGTCTTTTATTTTCTGAAAGATTTGCTCTTTCTTTAATTTTTTTTTCCACCATGCCAGCTTCTATGGCTATATTCATGGCGGGAGCCAGGTTTAGTTATTTAAATTACAGCTAAATAAGCTGTTTAAGATTAATTTGTCCTGAAAACCGTTCCTAAAACTAAATTTGGATTCACTTGATTAAAAACTTTTTCATAAGTATCAGCTCTGTGCATTTTAGGCACTCGTTTACTGGCTGTGTTTCTGGATTTCAAGATATATAATAACCAAGCAGTTATCAGCTGAGCAGCTGATAAATTCTCCATACAACAACGACCCGGAGTGTACAAGCCTTTAAGGGTAGCGAAAGTTTACAACCGTGTGTGTGAGTGTGTCCCTGCACACTGCTGAATAATACAGGTTTCCTCAGATGTGTAGAGGTATGACAGTCCAGTAAAATATGTTTAATGGATAGAGGGTATTGACCAGATGTGTACTTTGGTGGATTTTCTCCTGATAGTAAAAATTGGTGTGTGAGAGTCTTGTATGTCCTATCTGGCATCATGTGTAAATGACTTGATCCCAGCGAGTTTTATTTCCCGTAATTTGTTGTTTAAACACTGAATTTCTCCTTGTTCAGGAAATCAGCAGACAGTTTAGTTGCCATACTCAACATGCATGGTTTTACATATCCTCCATCAGTAAAAAGTTCCTTGTCTTACGATCTCCAATGATCCAGCAAAGCTGACAGCATTCAGGCTCCCAGTTGCGCCGTCCACGCTTGCAGCGGCTGCGGTCCCGCTTGTAACGTGTCCTTGCACGTCTTCCTTTGGCTTTCACCCACGGGTCCTTTGCTGCAAACGCTGCACAGTGGGTTTCGAAATGTCGCTTAACAGCTGATTTTTTTAAACGAGGCAACACGTTCTGTGTAAATCAGACACGGCTGAGTACCAGAGCTTTCAATAAAAGCAAGTTTCAGTCCAGTCACTTTGAAATTTTCATGCTCCTCTGAATTATTTTCTTTTCGCCATCTCTGCAAATGAGCTAGGTAGCTGCTTGAATCTGAGCACGAGAGGTTACCATAGAAACGCAAGTGGTTTGCCGTTGATTTGGGTCATGCCACGTGCGCACAGCACCGCATACGAGCACTAAGCGGTACAGCGTGAAATATATTATTGAAAACTGACTTTTGATTTCATTCAACTTCGGTAGGCTGAACAACAAAGGAATTGTAATTGACGTTCCATTTTCTACAGGAAACTGATCTCTAGTGATGTGTCAAAGTTTTAACGAGGATATGTTGATGAAGGGTGAGACACCTGGGAGCCGTAGGTTCCCGACCACTGGAATAGACTTTTTACAAATATGGAACATTTCTCCTGAGCTTGCAATATCTGTTATTGTTGTGCACTTGCATTCAATGTAACGGAAACATTCATCATAAGCTCATTAATATTAAAAGGGATACTCTGGCACATAGGCTGCTTCAGAAAGAGCAGGAGCTATAAACGTATTTACTTGTAACGTACTTTTAACACATCACTGAAAAAGGAGCTTTCAAAATAAAGCACAATAACTGCACTCAATAGCACAAGCCTGAACTCCAACAGCATCAACTATTCAACCTGTCTAAACATTAGCACTTAACAATTCATCACATCTTAATCGTTACCATAATCGTTGATTTAATGAATGAACATAACCGCCATATCCGAGAGCGTAACTAAAATTAGCTAATGACATCATTTTTTTTTGTTGATTCTGGAGCATTAAATCACAGGCTCCCCATTCTTCTGATTTAACCACGGGACCACAGAGCACCCTGCCCTTTTTCCTTCTGACATCTGCAGACTAAAGCAATTTCATCAGGCTACAAGGAGTAAAGACACTAGACAACAGAGACCAAACTTATGCTAGCTACTGTTGTGGTAAATTTATTTATGAGTCCAATTGTATTAAACATTTAAAAGATCCAATGCGCAGTGTCTACTTGTGCCTACACACAAGAGGTCTACTTGTGTGTGTGTGTCTGTGCATTCAGTGCCTTCTGTAGCAAGTGAGCAAGCGAGCGAGAGCTAGAGAGATAGACAGAGAGAGACAGAGAGCGAGAGAGAGACAAAGAGAAAGAGAGCAAAAGACAGAGAGAGAGATAGAGAGAGAGATAGAGAGAGAGACAGAGAAACAGACAGACAGGGAGAGACAAAGAGAGAAAGAGAGACGGAGAGAGAAAGAGAGACAGACCGAGATGGAGAGAGAGAGAGACGGGGAGAGAGAGAGAGAGAGTGAGAAAGAGAGAGACCGGGAGAGAGACAAAGAGAAAGAGACACACAGAGAGAGAGAGAGAGAGAGAGAGAGACAAAGAGAAAGAGAGCAAGAGACGGAGAGAGAGCGAGATAGACAGAGAGAGACAGGGCGAGAGAGAGAGAGACAGAGAGAGACAAAGAGAAAGAGAGCAAGAGACAGAGAGAGAGAGATATAGAGAAAGAGAGACGCACAGAGAGAGATAGAGAAAGGGAGAGATAGAGACAGGGAGAGACAGAGAGACGACCAGCACAAAGACATGTGTGCGTGTGTGTGTGGTTGAATAATGCGAGGAAATCAGAGTACATGTTACAGGAGAAGCGTTTGAGTAAAGTAAATATGTGCAGAGACACAGAGACTTTATTTAGGTGTGCACTTGCGAATGTACTTTCGGCTAACAGACATTGTATCCAACAGTTTTTGATTTTACCTGACATTTAGAACTTTTAACGGTCAATAACTGGTATTTACCGGCGAATAGAAACTCTATTGCACATTAGGGCAGCAATGACAAATCAATAATAATGGACAATTAAAATGATGAACAATGAATTTCGTCATGGATTAGTCGGGCCTGTGACGTCACTGTGGATAACCGCCTTCGGTGACATCACTATACAAAGTTGAAAAACGCATTTCTATTAATAAAACACGTGAAAAACAACGGAGGCTGCTGGGGGAAAAGTGCACGATCCAGGTCGTCGAAAAAAATGAGGATGTTTTATATTAAGCGCTTCAAACAAACTCGTAAGTGTATTAACATGGCTTCTCGTGTCAGATGCTGCGACAGATGCGTGTGCTGTTTAATGTGTTCCAGACATGTTTTCTTCAGCGCAGAAATGACATTTTTACCTTTATATCCTTATCTGTAAGTGTTAGAAATTCACACCGGTATTTCCATTTCACATAAAGCCTCGTCCTGACAGAAAATTAGTCTCCATTAAACTTCACTGAATGACTCCATGCATGCATGTCAAACAGCGTGCAATAACTCTGACTAAAATATTCATTTTGATCAAACATGTTGTTTGATGCTGCATTTAGCGATGTTTAAAACGAAAGTAATTGTGATTTTTAATGAGAGCAGTAACTGTAATGGGGTTATAACATGTTATTGTATACAAGTGTAGTACATTTACAGAATAAAGTAACACGTAAAAAAAGAATATTGAAATCAGATTGCAATGTTTAGGGAACATATAAACAGGACTTTCGGAATCTGCAATCGGATTAAATTCATTCGGATTGAAGAAAATGGCCACATGCAAACCTACCTACTGTATCAGTGACCCCTCCATCAGATGTTAAACACTTCCCCAGCTGCGAAACAGAAGATGGATGCTTCTCGTATACTTTGTGATTATTGTTTTATTGCATTTTCACATTGTTGCTGGACCACCGGTTTGCCCCGAACTGAAATAAGAACCAGCGTTTCGTCTCTTCCACCGCTTGGATGCCATGTTGTGAACGGATTGTGATATTATAACCACATGACGCAAACATGCAGATTTGTAGAAAATACAACCTGCTAGAAACTACCCCCACCTGTGACAATTTTATTGCCGTCTGGATGCGGGAGTTAGATTATGAAAGAGACGTGAAAGAAAATGATCTGTCCCCCTGATAAACTAATGCAATCCAAACAGGACTATAGGAAAATAATTAACGACGCAGTGGCATCATACCACAAAGTTGGTTATTTTCCAAAAACACAATCGCAAGGCGTTTTAATTCTTCTTATACCACAGCAATTTGCCAAAGAATTTGGATTTGTTAATGAAAGACATGTCACACTTTTTAAACCGTTCACAGTTACGTGATGTTGTGGAACAGCTGAGAGACAAGTTAGTTCCTGTTATCACTATAAAGCTTCTCTTGTTTTCTCTCCCTCTCTCTCAAAGTTAATAAGACCAAAAAGACACACAGAAACAAAGACTTTCCTGTTGCGTAAAAATTACTGGCTGACCCTGGAGACTACTTCCATAAATGTTAAATAAACATCTCAAAGAAAGCTTCACCATATGAACAACGAGATGTTTTTCCCTATTATAAATAACAGCCTTTGTTTGTTAATAATCTTAGATTAAAGTGGAGAGTCCTCTGAGTGCAAGTTGTTACAATAGACCGAATAACTTGAATTTGAAAAAGCATAATATAATCCCGTGACTTGGATTACAGCCAGAACTACTGTCAGAGGCCTTCTGTTATAGAAAACTAACCAACATCCTCTGACCAGTCAGATTTGAGAATTCAACAGTGCTGTGGTATTATAATATAAAGGATTATAATGAAAAATGTGAACGAAAAAGATGTTTTGATGTGAAATTATTTAAAAAAAAAAAAAAAAAGGGAACAAAACGTGCTGAGTAATCCTACACTTTAAATTTAGCTCTCAACATTTATGCTTTCACCATGGAGTCCTAGTATACACAGTTCAGTAGATAAATCTCTCTGATGGTCTTGCAAAAGAAGACAAACACTCAGTGGCAGACCCACACCAGCAGGAAAATCTAGCAATAACAATATGCTGTATTGACTTCACAGCCTTCCAGCCATTCAAACACAACTCTGAGCTCACCTGTGACTCCGACTGCTTTACAGCATGGCATAAAATCAGATCTACCGCAGAGCCACAGAGCCAGAACTGCCTCAATATCAATTCTATGATAATTACATACACACCCACAAGTCAGTCTGCTGTTCCAAGGACTCTAGACTCATTCAGCAAGGCCTGGGGGCAGAGAGCCAAACAGAACAGGCTGATGAATTAGAGAGAGAGAGAGAGAGAGAGAGAGAGAAAAAAGAAAAGAAAGCAAGCCTGAACTATATGAGAGAGGGGGAGGGAAGAGAGAGAGGAGATAAGCAGCATGACAGCTTAAGAAAGACAAATGTTCAAGAGAGGGTGAGAAACATACAGGTAAATCAAAGAAAAATATGATCAAATTGTGTTGGTAAGGTGTTGGGCCACCATGAGCTGCCACAACAGCTTCAGCACATCTACACATCGATTCTACAAATCTTGGAAAGTCCTCTAAAAGATTTTCCCTCAAATGGTGTTTTCATGAGAGCGCTGTCGCTCCAAAATCTCCCATAGGCATTTAACGGAGTTGAGATCTGATAACTGAAGACCATAGCACATGATTGACTTCCTTTTCATCCTCATAAAACCATTCAGTGAGCCCTCATGCCCTGTAGATAGGGGCAGGGTCATCCTGGAAGAGGCCACACCCATCAGGATAGAAATATTTCATGGGATAAAGGAGATCAGTGAGAAGAACTGTGTACTGATTTCCCCGCCCCCAAACTACAGCAGTAAAAATGTCTATATTTGGCGGCAAATCCGGGCCAGAAATCCGAGCACATTATTGAAGCTCACACACGTGTTTTTGACGTTTGCGTGTGCTGTGAATTACAACCGTGGGAGGAAAATAGATGTTCACTCGTGGAAAGGGGAGGCCAAATCTCTATGCTCTGCTCGCATGAACTTTTTTTTTTGTCAGCAGTCGACGGGCCTAACTGGCTTGCCTGTAGCCTCAAATATCACTGGCTAACTAATTTTTCTGGAAATCATTTCTGATTGGCTGCCTGCCACTGTGGCGAAGCATTAGCGAAGTTACCTGCTCTTTCATGACAGACACGACTTCATCCATGGACTCTCTTCATACGAGTCATTTATTTTTTCATTTGTCGATGGTTTTCGATTGATACCCTTGCAACATACTACACTATGCAGTATAATATAGGCAAATAAGGGTATCTAAAAAGAAAAAGTTCACAAGAGCAGAGCGTAGAGATTTTTCCTTGCGCGTGCAAGGGTTTAAAATAAGTGCGCGAGTTCTCCCCTTTCTGCGCGTGAACCTCTATTTTCCTCTCGTGGTTGCAATTTACCGCGTACAAGTTTCAATAATTTGAGGGTTAGTAACGCGCTTGGATTTTTGGCACGGATTGGTCGCCATACCTACACAGCATAACGAACCCACCAGTTACAGACACACTATATGACCATCACACCCATGCACAGAGCTCTGAACTCAACCTGTCTGAACAGCTTTGGGATTAACTGGAATGCTGACTGCACCCCAGGCCTCCTCACCTGACAACAGTGTCTGACCTCACTAATCCCCATAACCACGCTCCAAAATCTAGTGGAAAGTCTTCCCAGAAGAGTGGGGAAATCTGAAACGGGATGGTCAAAAAGCACATACACATACATATTTTGCAATATAGTGTACAATTACACTCACCAAGCACTTTATTAGGAACACTTGTACACCTACTCATTCATGCAATTATCTAAATCACCCAATCATATAGCAGCAGCGCAACGCATATACGAGCCAGCAGCTTTGGGTAATGTTCACATCGACCATCAGAATGGAAAAAAAAAAAAAGTGATCTCCGTGATTTTGACCTTGGCATGATTGTTGGTGCCAGATGGGCTAGTTTGAGTACTGCTGATCTCCTGGGATTTTCACGCACAACAGTCTCTAGAGTTTACTCAGAAAGCAGTTCTGCGGATGGAAACGTCTTGTTGATGAGAGTGGTCAGAGGAGAATGGCCAGACTGGTTCGAGGTGACAGAAAGGCAACAGTAACTCATAACCACAGAAAAACATCTCAGAATGCACACCACGTCGGACCTTGAGGTGGATGGGCTACAACAGCAGAAGACCACATCGGGTTCCACTCCTGTCGGCCAAGAACAGAAAGCTGAGGCTACAGTGGGCACAGGCTACCAAAACTGTACAGGTTTCATGAACATGACGATGAGTCCAATGTTCTTCAGTGGCCTTCCCAGCCATTGGATCTGACTCCAAAAGGACACCTTCGGTATGTAGTAGAACAGGACATTCACAGCATGAAAGTGCACCTGAAAAATCTGCAGGAATTCCGTGATGCAGTCATATCCACATGGACCAGATTCTCAAAAGAAAATCTTGTGGAATCCATGCCATGAAGAACTGAGGTTGTGTTGAGTGCAAAGGGAGGCCCTACCCAATATTGATATAGCGTTCCTAATAAATTGCTCAGTGAGTGTGTTACTGTCAGCATTGTGTTTAAAGTGCAGTAGTATATTTACACAGTGCTATAGAATGTAGTATCCATAAGTGCTCACAAACATTTTGACACGTAGTGCATCTACAATATATCGAAGGTGATAATGAACTAAACGCTTTGCATCAGATGAATCCCGTACAGAAAAGAATCTACACAAATCAGCTGCCACTTCAGATCAAAGGAGCAGGAAAATCTTTGAACTGCTCGTCACATAAGAACCCAACCATACTGTGACCCTACACATATGGTTGGGGGGAACATGAGTCTCCTGTTACTGAAATATGACTGGCAAGCATAGAGTGTTATGCATGCAGTCAGTGTTAATCCTATACCGCTTATGCAGAGAGAAATGCATTTTTACCTTCTGGAAAAGACAGCATGAAGGCATTAGACTAGCTTAAAAAAGAAAAAGAAAAAAAGAAAAGAAAAAGAGGCTTACTCAGAGTCGATCTGTAAAGCACTGGCTCACAGAGGCTGGAAGCTTTCAGCTGAGAGACATAAAACTGAAATATGTACAGATTCAATATTTCTATACTACACTCTAGCGTGCAGCTGCATGTGTAATGCAGAGAAAGATAATGCTGGATACTTTGTCTGTATTTCCCCAACACTCACATTATAAAGGGTGCAATTATAAAATCCGAGCTCTTATTGCAGAGGACGCACGTACAGTACACAGTAGACACACCAATAACCCCCACACACACACGGTATGAAGATAAAAATACATTTAAAAACGGACAGACACACATGGCGTAGTTTTGATGTTTGCACTAAGCAGATGCACCTCACACAGAAATGACTGAGCATGCAAGAAGATTTCAGATTACATACCAGATTAGTGCAGAGCCCCAAAACTAAACCCTTCACAGATTAGCCAAGTCTGTGTGTACAGTGCAGTCGAAAGGCTTTGCTAGAAGCTGAAGAATCTCCATTGTAACATCAGCATCCTGTTAACAGGGGAAAAAATAAACTGATTTAACTTCAGAAGCCAGAACACACACACAAACACACACAAAACTTTACTCAACTTTATCTGAGGCCAAACTGTGTGTTTGTGTGATAGACTGAACTTTATATGTTATATTAATCAATGATCCAAAACTGTGACATTTCCTAATACATAATTCTGAAAAAAAAACACCATTTCTCTATCTGAAATATGTTCCTCTTTTGCATGTATTACAACCACAAGTAAAGTTCTAGCCTTTAAAAAAAAATTAAAATAAAATAAAAAATAGCTTACTCCCATAAGTGAAAAACGAGAAAAAAATTTAAATATTCCATTTCAAGTCCACTGAGAGACGCCTCGTTTACCTCTAGATTTGTCATCTAATCTACTTACGTTAAACAACATTCCTGACATTTTATAATGGGAAATGAGTTCTCATTCTGATGATCAGCATCAGTCTCTGTCTCATCCCCGAGCTAAAAGTCACTCGCTCGCTGCATTTAAACACGAGTCTCGTCACAGTCTCTTCACTCACTTGATCTCTGTTCACCTTCCTGATTAATTCAGTCGGTTCTGTTCTGAACTGATTAGGCACATGTCCATTTCGTTATGGCATTTAGTTATCCAACAATTTACCTCATTCACTGCATGAGAAACGAACACTTAACGAGCAAGGGTTAAGACCTCTTTAGGCTGACTGATCGTATTTAGCCGTGCATTAAACTGACTCCTGACTAAACATGACTTTACAGCCAAGGCAAGGTCACAAAATAACAAAATGTAAATTCCACATATTTACGTTTTCTTAAAATAAACATGTGAATGTACTGTATATTTTTGGGCCTTTTTTTTGGAGCCATTTAGCAAAGTCTGACAGGTTTTCAAGTTCGCTTTATTTTCACATTTTTCCATAATAACAATAATTTTTCCATAATTATTCTTATTTCCAGAGGTTTGTCACACACACACACGTCATTATAAATTTAAGGAACTGGTAGTGATACAACTAGTCGTTTTTTATAGAAATCAAAAAGCTGATGATATTGTGCATATGTGAATATAAAATAATGCTTTATACCTGTGGCTGCCATTATAATGACTTCTTTAATCAGCCTGTGGGATCTCACTTTTCTTAAAAGATGTTATATTCTTTCTCCTCTTGAAAATGCTTTCCCAGGTAGCATTGTGAAGTCAAAGTTTTACCACAAAGAATTAGTAAATACTCGAGTCCCTCTTCTAAAATATCCCTTCTTCATTTAGCGATTTATGAAGCATTTAATCTGACTATCTGATGGAGGGTCACTGTTGCGCACGCTATGACTAAATAGGACAAGCGGAAGCAGTCAAACATCTTTAGTCGCGAGGCGACATGTGCATAGAAAATCTTGTACATGTGTATAAAGTGACCGGACTAAAATGAACAGACTGACCACCGAGTTGGGTGA
This sequence comes from Ictalurus furcatus, assembly GCF_023375685.1. Classification (NCBI taxonomy): domain Eukaryota; kingdom Metazoa; phylum Chordata; class Actinopteri; order Siluriformes; family Ictaluridae; genus Ictalurus; species Ictalurus furcatus. Next base: position 26,122,606 of record NC_071257.1, on the reverse strand, counting down.
AAAACAGCAGGTAATTCAGCCTGTAATTTTCTCAGAGGGTGACGGAGAAAGACAACAACATGGCAGATCTGGATGGAAATAAAACCACAGAGCAGCACCTGTAAATTTTATCCGGTCCGGATACAAGACAGCCACGTAGGGAGAGGTGTCACTTAGGTGAGAGAAAATGTATTACACAAGTCAGATGGAATGTATAGTGCAAATTGAGGAATACAACAAACATTTTTTTTAAAAACCCTAACAAATATTAAGGTAGTGTATTGCTTATAAATGACAAAATACAGAAGAACACAGTGACACCTTGGATGCATTGCTTCAGTCACCTTCACAAGGACACAGACAGAGTCTACTTAACTCTCCCCTGTAGATTGCTGCTTTTTCTGCATGTGAGCGGAGTGAGTAGAACAACAGTCAGAGAGAGAGAGAGAGACAGAGAGATAGAGAGAATGAGTCACATCTTCCGGGTACACTGAATCTCAAGAAGCAAGTTATGTACCATAAAAGCGCAGAAGTGTTGCAGGTGTCAATAAACACAACAAGAACACTACTCCCTATTCACCAACTCAGGCTCCCTCCAGACTACAAACACACAAATTCAAATAAGGTGTGCTTCACTTCTATATGAGCCCAGTAAGTCCAATTTGTGTACAGGTGAGCTAATTAAGTGCTCTGAGGACAAAAGTGCTAACAGCATTTCCCCAAGAGAGCACAGAGTACACCATGTTAGTGAGAAACAGTCTAATCATGCAACGATTTCCAACGTGCACCATATATTACTAATTTGCTGCTAAAAAAGATGGACATGGACGGGGGGTAAAGGTCAAGGCAAAATACAAACACAGACATAGCGAACAGTCGAGTAACGTGATCTCACTCGGCTACAGCTGAAGCATTTGCATAGTAACAAATGCTGCAAATTACATGCCAGCAGCAGGCTATAATAAAATACAAGCCCGTCATTACACTACCTGGAATTTGTGCTCTTGTGAAGTAATGAACCAACCCAAAAGCCACCTCTTTCTCTCCAGTCATATTTGACAGCCATGCAGAGCAAAATGCTAATTCCATGCCTGAGAACTACTGTTACTCTTTCAAGTAGTATCGGAACAATCAAACAACTCAACGCTTATGACAATGAACTGCTATCAGATTAAGATCACTTGCCCAGCGCAGCACCGTCCCCCCTGTCGTTTTGCTTTTTTATAGTGATAAAAATAATTTATTTCAGTTAGAGAACGGACACTACAATTAGAAACTGAACGTGTCTGCTCAATTTAGCACGAGCCGAATGAGTCAGAGTCGCAGCGTAGATCAGATTTCATTCATCACGTGACGAGAGTGAAGCAAGCTCACTGACCAAGACCATGGCAGAAGATTTGGTATCAAAAGTTCTATGTTTAATATAAGTGAGTTCGTCATTTTATTGTTTTGTTGTTGTTTTTCATTCAGAATCATAATGAACCCACTATTCAAGCGATTACTGCCCCTGAATTGCCGCTAATTCAAAAGCTAAAGTAAAATGCGTCGATTAATCGGTGGGAAAATTTCCTCACCTTCACATCCCTACTCGACTGCAGAGGTATTTATTTCTATTGTTTAAAATTCAATTGGTAAATCAGAGTACAGCGTCTTATTGCAGAACAAAATTAAACACCAATGGGAATTTTCACCGTGTATAAACCAAGATATTATAAGCTTTACAGATCCAGTGATGCTGAACTGGCTTCAATTCCAGGTATTTATAACCCCATGTTTCTAACCGCTGGCACAAGGAGGAACACATTGCAAACTGGATGATTATTTGATGGAGCAGATATTTTTTTTATTTTTGGTTTAAATCATCCTTATATATCCACATGTTATGACAAGAAACAAAATTTTGTTAAACCCACTGGTAAATAAATGTTGGACCGCCAAAATTCCAAATTGGGAAAGCTTATGACAATCAAAGCTGTTTCATTTCATATGTAAAAAAAATCTCCTTTGTCTCTCATGCACATTTTACAGTACTTCAACAAAATGTTGAGAAAGATAATAGAAGAAATTCAACATCATTTGGAAAGGATTTTTTTTTCCATTTGAGAGCAGAAAAAAGGATTGTGGGTTTATTAACAGATGATATGATCAGCCTTCAACAACATCCGCCACACAGAAGTGACAGCCGCTAAGGCCTGTTACACACATTCTACCTCTCTGTGGTGTCTAGAAGAGTCTGTCCACTTGGTGGCCATATCGGAAACGCTCCCAGGCAGTTATTTTCAGTCATATAAGACCAGGCTCCTATTTACACTAATGAGGAGAGACCCATATACCAGAAACGGTTCGGCAATATGATTTGAAAAGGCAAAAACTGAGTCAACACTAACACGACTGAATCAAATAACCCAATGCACAATGTTCTCGAAATAGAGGCATCATTTATTCTACAAAGGCTGACTCAGAAATAAGTGTTTATTAACTGTGCGGTGGAGTCCTTCAAATGTGGTGTGCATGCAGAAACAGGCAAAACTGTGTAAAATACAGTTTGATGTGATTGTTACACAGTACAAAGCTGACATAGCTCCACTACAGGCAACTGTTTCAAATTTAAACCCAATACAACTCTCTCTCTCTCTCTCTCTCAAAGCATGAACGCTACGAGAACTGAAAAGATGGTATCCAGACTCTAATAACATGTTGTACATGCTGGCACAGTTGAGGGATTGTGACCAAAATCCCCATCTAATCACTCAAAACGTTCTACACATAGTCTCCAATTTAAAGTGTTTCTCAGGGTCTCGTTAGATACTACCTTGCTGACTGAAGTGTTTTTGTTGAATGATTGTGTTACTTCAATAAGAGCAGGTCACGTGCGCCAAACAATGTTTACAGACAGAAAAGGAAATATGACAGCAGTCCTCTCCAATTCAGTTTTGCCCTGTTTAACACTCAACATTTTTGTCCCAGGCACTCAACAGAATTCCCCCCTACCCTGTTATGATTTATTAACTGTTTACGGAGTAAAGCTATACAGTGCTTCTTTCAAGACTTTGTGTGGGGGGGGGGGGAGACAACCTAATACTGAGCTGTAAGCCTTGATGCTAGGTCTTGGCTCTGTATGCCTGTTTATGTAGGAGGAAATGATTGGGATATCATTAAAAGATTATATGACAAAGTCAAGAGGAGCTAATCAGAGTGAAAACATGCACCAGCTAGAGCACATAAGAGCATGAGAGAGAGAAAAAAAATCATCTGTCCATCTGGTTTCCAAGTCAAACTGTAAACGTTTATTGATTTCATACACAGTGGCATTAAACAGACTGGCAAGCTAAGTCTCAAATTAAAAAAGTTTGTATTTATTAACTAAGCAGACGCTTTAATCCAAAGCGGCTTACAAATGAGGAAATGCATACAAAGCGATAAATCAAGCAAGAGAATACAAGTAGTGCTACCGTACAAGATTTTTAATTTAGTGCAAGAGGAACAAAGTGCACAGAGTAGAGATGGGGGGGTATTGGGGGCAGGTTGGCGGTTGCGGGGGAATTAGTGGTTAGTTAAGTGTTCACAGAAGAGGTGGGTCTTCGGCCATTTTTTTGACGGAGAGTGATCGCACTCTGTGACGGAAAGTGATAATACTCGGTACATGAGAATGCGATTTGAGACACAGCGTTAGTTTGTTTATGCAGTCGGGGACACAGTGTGACTTGGCGCTATAGCGCCTCCACCGAGTGGCCATCTTGTGTACGCATAGTTAACAGCAAGTATAAAATCAGCCTTAAACCATTTAATGTGGAACTATAGAGCTCATACACAGAATGTTACACATGCACATATGAAGTCCTGAAACAAGTCCAACTTGATGCTGTTACTAGTTGAGTTGCGGGGGATCAGTGACTAACGGGACACGGCACTGTGGAAATCACCTGCGTGACTCCGTACCCTTGACCCAACTGTTGACATTAAAGGAGCAATCCCACCCTGAATGACCAACATGTTAATCTTTATAATCAACATGTGGTGTCCAAGATTAATATATACTTTTGGAGATTAAACTTCTTTCATTAACATGTTGGTCCAACACTACCACTGGCCACTGCAGCGGCGCTTTAGTCCTTTATTCTGTCCCGCTCTATAACCTCTTCATCTGTACACTCTGCTCAAACAGATCAGCTTCCAAAGCTTCAACTTTCATGCTAACAGCCCCATCAATGCCGACATCTTGTAGCTCTGTAACTAGCAGAGCCAAGTCACTGCTGCACTGCAGTCTGGGGACTGAGAGTCCACCGTTTGCAGTCTCCACTACTTCCACATTGAATTTCTCATTAATATGATCTTGAGCCTGAACCACAAAATGCTAAAAGTGCTTATCTTGTTTTTAGGAGCTCACAGCAAAATCCGACCATTATAAATTGTTTTAGATTTCTGAAATTGTTTCTCCTATTAAACACCGTTGGGGCTGCGCCAACAACGTCCCCCTGTGACATCAGCACAGCCACAAAGTTCTCACGGGAATAACGAAAACACAGCCAACAAATCAGTACCAGAACCGCTCGACATATCACAGATTTTTCAATATAAACATGTGCGTCAGGGCGGACTTGTCCTTTAAAGCCTCGAGTGTTTGGATGAATGGTTCCTAAAACGTGATCCGACCAAACAAGCCATAATTATAAATAATCAGAACCTTATCTAAAACACACACTTTTGAAAAAATGCTGCAGAGTAAGTCAATTAGGTTTGAACGCTTAATCTGCAGATGACAGGACTAAGCAGCTGCACCACTCAGAGGCTCGCTTTGGGTCACTTTTTGTTTGAATAGTGTTGGTTTTCAATTTCTTCTGTGCTGTTTTAAAAGCAAATTTATGCTTTACGTCTATTAGGAAACAAGCAGCACCGCTGTCACTAACAGCTGCTTCATCATCACGTACAGCCTCACGTTTTTCTTGGTACACTTGGATGGAACAGGATGAAAAGCAAACAAACATAATATAGCTTTTTTAAATTACTTTTGTGCAAAGATAGCAGCGTGAAAGAGCTTTATCTTTATCCAGTTGTGATCCTAGTTCACAAAAGAAAAAACGCAAATAAAACTCAGTTGGTTCAAACATTTGCACACGTAATTTTTAGTCACAAATGCGATGGAAACGCATTTACAACATTACAACACTGCCATATCTTAGTTAATCATTTAAAAAAGCCAGGCTCACTAACAGAAAATGAAATTTACAGACAGCTTTGGGGCTTTTTTTTTTGGAAATTGAAGCCATGCCTGTAGCTGAAAGTACTGCTCGGTCTGTCTGTGGGAAGCTCTCTCAAATAGCATGGTCACTTAAGTGCCGCAGATAAGCGGAGACGAGCCGGCATATTCAAATCCTCCAGAGAGTCTGATAAACACTTGGCTGAAGACAATATGACTTTCCTGAGTAACGCTGTTGTGCTAGAAACAGACAATACAGAGCTTCCTTAGTATCTGCAAATGTGGAAACAATCACAAAGTCCCTGAACAGACTTCTTACATCATAACACAAAACAGCATTTAAAGGAGTCATATCATGATTTTTAATGCTTTCCTTTTGTTTGAGAGTGTAATGTACCCGTTTGTGCATGTATAAGCTCTGCAAAGTCCCAAAAACTCAGTCTCCCCCTGCCTTAAACCTAAAACCTGCCTAAAACGCCTCGATCGAAGTCCAGATTTACTTCCGTAACATGTTTATGTCACAGTGTGCACTATCAGCATAAATCCGCCCAAAGGCAGCCACGAAGAAAGAAGGCGAGGCTTCAGTAAATACAGGGGCCATGTTGTGGAGACGCTGTGTTTTGGTGTGAAAGCAAAACCTCTTTGTTTAGCCTTCCGAAAATGGACAAAATCAGTGGTTACCGTTTATTTAGGACAGTGTTCCTGGGCAGTACAATCCGAACGTTTGCTTGTGCACAGCGTGTTTTACGGAGGACAGCTTCCTGAACCTGGGAAAGTATAAGGCAGGGTACACACAAAGGCTACTCCTGAAAAATGGGAAACGATTCCCAACCTGTAAATGTGTTTGATTATTTTATGAGGTATCTGCTATTGACTGTTCAAATGAGGAGATTTGTGTTAAAGTTTGCTACGTTGCCGCAGTTTTGTAAGTGTTTGTTTGTATGTTGGTGGTCTGACAGACGTCGATCGTAGCTACTGCTGTGATTGTATCTTGAAACAGTTTATATCAATCGAATCACAAGAATCTTAGCTTTCCAAAGATGTATCGCATGAGTACCTACGTACACACAGGAGCTGTGTACAGAATAGTTAGTCCCGCAGGCGGGGTCGGAATTTACATCGTATCTTATAGGTCAGAGAGTTACAAAATAAAAACTTATCCCTGTGAAACTTTCTGCTCAAGTCGTGTTTGCAAAGTTGGTTCCGCTCGATCATCCGCATTTTCTGAATCTGACTCGGGCTCGAACTAAAACGGTAAAACCGATGACAGGTTTAGGAGCTTAGAATTGCTTTAGAAGCCTTGGAGGCTAAAGCTAAGCCAAGGGGCGTTACATTTCCGACACACGCAAGGCTTTCGGCCAATCACAACGCAACGGGTCAGCCGGCCAATCAGAGCACTCTGGGCTTTTCGGAAGGAGGGGTTTTGGAGAAATCTGAGCATTTCAGGCAGCCAGGGAATAGAGGTACTGCAATAATGTAGTGTTTGACAAATAATGCGTTTTTTGAACATTAAAGCATGTAAGCCTATTTCATTACACCCAATAAACAAAATAATTAACATTTAAAAACCATGAAATCACTCCTTTAATAACAGACCTCTTCACTGGATTTCTCTTTAAATCTGTGAATTCAGTCAGAAATCTACTAATCATTCCTCTATGAGCAAAATCACACAAGAGAAAGCCTTTATTTTTTCCTGTAGTCCTATCTGAAAAAACTGGAACACGCTGCATGCCGGACAGAAATGGTCAGACGTGAGAAACATAAGAAACTGGTTGAAACCTCTGCTTCACAAAAGGTACACAAACGAATGTGCACACACATGTACACGCACCATTAGCTCATGTGCAGTAGATGCAAACCAGACCCGACTGAGCTCTGAACTATAATCTCCAGCAAAATCAACCTGAACAGATTAAATTAGGGATTTAAAAACAGCACATCACTCTCTTTATCCTAATGAAATAAATTCAACGTTAGCCAGACCACCCTTTTTTGCCTGCATGGAAGACAGCCAAATAATCAGCAGACACTATATGGCCAAAAGTTTGTGGACACCTCACCATCACACCTATATGTGCTTTTTGAACATCCCATTCCAGATTTAAATCTCCCTTTGCTGTTAAAGTAACCTAAAAACTATCCTAAATTAACCTGTGCACAAAGCAAGGTCCATGAAGACGTGCTGGAACACGTTTGGTCCTCTTTGTCCCACTGAAAGGGAACAGTAACGCAACAGGGAAAGAAAAAAAAAAAAAAGACATCCTATAGAATTGTGTTTGGGGAAGAACCACGTAATGGGTGTGATGGTCGGGTCACAAACCTTCAGCCACACAGTATTTTGGCCATCTGCTCATGTTTGCAAGGATGACTGCTATAAAAGCTTAACAAACATGAAGCAATTAAGAAAATACCTAGTGCTAAGGTCTGCTTTCATCTCATTTATCATCATTTATTCAAAAACTAATATTTTTCTGCATCTTGTCGTTATTAATAAACTAACCTTTGCACCATCTAAAGGAAGAGCAAAAAATCCCCCCCGCTTTTCATTATTCACAGTTTCAAAATTTTCATCAAAGAGCTGGATGTAAACCTTCATCGTGACTGACAGAAGACAGGAATATTGCATTTAAACGAGCTTAACGTTTAAATTTAAATGAGTCATTCAAGTTACTTTGTTTATTTCTTTATACAGGGTTAAAGCAGGGCACTTACACAGTGATAGGGCATATACTAAGGTAATGTTTTTTTTTCCCCCCCATCCTTCCTCACAGTGCCAACAGACATCATACACGCAACAAAATTCCAACAGCACAGCTGCCCTCGACATGCTTTCCATTCAACGTGAAACAGTCAAGCCACTGCACGCTGGGAAAAGAAACTGCTGCTTCATGGTAGACACTTAAACGTATAAGTTTGATCATTTTCATTTTACTACAAGAAATAGGAAATAAAGAATAAAAAGGACATGATGTTTCTATTCTTAATTGTCCTACTGTAATCTTGGTTCTGGAGCTGGTTTACTACTTCTGTCTGTTTCAGATTCGCAATGTTACGAATCCTTATACGACTGGATAAAACAGTCGTCATTATTTAGCTACCAAAAAGATTTTGATAGTTCGCCAAATTTCGGAAGTATGTTTTTTTTGCTTCAGCCCCAAAATATGTCATTAACATTAAAATAGGGCTGCAACTAACGATTATTTTCAGAATCAATTAATCAGCTAATTATTATTTGGTTTTTATTAATCGATTTATCTGAATTTTTTTCTACCAAATTTTCAATACTATTTTTTGTTTATTTGAAATAAAATCCATAAACCGACTGTTATAAATATAAACAGACTAAAATGTTACTTTACATGAGTAACAGTTACTCACTGCCTTTAGTCATATTTGTTTTACTTGTTTGCTTTGATCGTAGCGTTTTAATTACACATTACAGATCTTACTTGCGCTCCCACTGTTTATCGCCGCGTCTACATCGCGAGTGAGTAGCAACTCGGCCTCGTTACTAATCGATCGCTACCGTTCTAATAAGTGACAGAATTTACACTGCAAGCGCGCTAATACAGCATATAATACCAATAAACTTGAATTAAACTAAACCTTTTAAACAACTCGCACCAGTTTCCCCAACCCCTTGCACACAGTGGAGCATTTTGGATAAACAGAAGTTTGTGCTCGTGCATCACTGTCGTGCTCCACTGTGTAAAGTTCACAGGTTACAATATTCTTCCCTGTATTTTTAATATAAAATGCTCGGACGCCTTAGAGGACTTGGGTCACACGCTTTTTCCGGCTGTGACTTGATTACGCCTCCGTCTGATGGTGAATGAGATCATGTTGGGTATAAAAGGTAACGCTGACAAACAGTAAACTGAAGAAATTCATTTTCGTTGACTCGGGGTATTGTGCTAAAGCTAGCGGCGTTGCATTACGTGCACTTGACATCATGTGCCAATGAAAGTAACGGCTTCTACGTCCAGTTATTTAAAAAAAAAAAAAAAAAAAAAAAACGCTGGTGTTCCATTTTGATACAACCCTTCTGAAAAAAGTCATACACTAGTCGGTAGAGTACATCGCATAGTGTAAGTGCATAGTGTGCAATACATCATTTGGCTTACTGTGCAGCTTACTGTAAAGCAAATGGAAGGTCCGCTCTCTGCAAGGCCAAGCATGTTTCAGTTTTTAAATATGCGACTCCACTACTACTATGAGTATGCGAAATATTGAATATTTTAGTGAATAAATGATTCATAGCCAAAAGGTTGGGATCGTACTATTCACTAACCAGGAGGAGTTACCTTTCTACAAAGCTACAACTACAGAACAGTGGCAAAGTGATTTAAGGTATATTACGGCTGTAGTTTCTGCTTATAGTCCAAAAACACACGGTCAAGTGAAACAAGCTGCCTCAGAAGCTACCAGACCTTGTTAAGCAGATAACCCACCTCTGTTTAATGCACATGTTCCAATCACTTTCAGGCAAATATCAGGCCGCTGTAAGCAATTTACTGTAGAGACAGCATGCCTGCGCAAGATCCGATAAGACGCAGATATCAATTTCTGCCTTCCAGAATGAATTCACTTAGCTAATTCGTTTTGCAGGAAGATGCATCAGGTAAACCGCAACTGCAGGTTGTGATAACAAAACCAGGGCAAGTCGTGGTAAAGCACAAACTTAAAGGAACAGGTCAACAGTTTGGGGAAAAAGGCATCCCATTCAGGGTCTATCCTGAGTGCCTCACAATCCATGTACCCAGAGTGCCTTGCGCAATCCATCCAGGCTCTGGATCCACCACGACCCTGATCGGCAGTTACTGAAAGCGAGTGATCAAGACTGAGGTTAGAGTGGGGGGGAAAAAAACATTCCTACAACCCGGCTGAAAACAGATTCCCTTTAAATCTCTGCAGGATTTATAATTTAATGCCTGGCTATTGGAGAAAAAGAAAAAAAATCCTAATGAATGATGATGCAACAATTCAGAAGAACACGCTTCTGAATCCCACTACCTGCTGCATTACACACATCAGGAGAGGCACATTTGGACTGATGGCAGATCAGCTGATTAATTTCAGAGAAGAGACAATCAAGCGAAATAAAGTAAAGCACAATGCAGTAATATAACCGACCTACTTAAACATAGAGAAAGAAAAAATACAGACGCTAGACTCAAATAACTGCTTTTATCTCAACACAATGCGAGCTCACAGCCGAAACATTCACAAGGAGAGGAAAAGAACTACGGCTAACCAAGTATTCCCTCCACAGGAAATCATACACTCATTCCTTTTCCATAGTCTGTATACATGCCCTTAACTAACTAGCTGGCCATACATCATTACATTACATTAACTACCACTTCTTTAGCCCAGTCAGGTGTCCAGGTGACAAAAAAACATGACACTGGGCCAAACCCTGGAGCTTTTACTTGCCCAGTGGGCTAGCGAATGAATTTATCGAGACTGTGAGGTAAAGCTGAAAGTACACCGAGCAGAGTAAAGAATTAGTTCATGAACAAGGCTTAAACATGAAGCCATCAGGTCTTCAAAGAGGAAGAATGATGCACTTTGCAAGCAGCCTGCTCTTTCATCATAAAATATTCTTTTTTCCCCCCACCTCTTTCATCTCTCATTTATAGCTAATTGAATGAGTGGGCTGGAGTCAAGAGTCCCACAACCCAGCCCACTCATTCAAAGCTGGAGCTCTCCTCCACGGCAAGCCTTCGTTCGCATGTTGTATAAGAAGCTGCCATGAGACAAGACACATGCAGCATGTGATTTCTACTGCCTCATCAAACGCCTCTGAACAGACACCGCTGCATTCAAAATACAGCATTTTCAGCGCCATGAATAACAGGTTAATCTCCAGTAGGCTGGCCAGGGCAAACTCAACTATTGGAATACTACTTAATTTCATATGCATCCAGAGGCTAATTTACAGTTCTAACATCCTAAATTCTACTTTTATTTATTTACATTTACACTGAAATTGTTACAAGGTTGCATTTTCTCCTTGACTCCGTTCGCAACATTTCAAAGCATACCAAAATGTGTTTATGCAAGTCACGTGAGTAAACTGTCTCTCATTGGTCAGTGTGAGCCTGTTTATGCTCCAGGGTTCCGCTCATAGCGGGTCATCCATCAAGATGAATAGGAAGCAGATGTGTGAGCTTATTGTGACTTTCTTTTTAGCTATAGTTATTGTAATTTATCTAACTTAAAATGTTCCACAGAGCGATTAAAGCCCATCTCCTCGAGACCCTTGCTAAACACTTCAGAAATATGCTCGTCAGACCAAATTTCAACGAGGCATTTTACCTCGTCTTTGGTCCAAGTTAAACCGTGATTCATGTTGTGAGTCATTAGCAAAAACATATACATTTTACGTAACAGTTCCCATCATGCACTGCTATACAGGTTAGTTCGTTGGTCAGCTGTTTCAGAATTGCTCCAGAGTTTGTTTGCAATCGGACCAATTTTTTGGTGAGGATCCGAGGGCGATTGTTGTGTTCATATGTCTAAACAAACCGAACCAAGGGAGAAGACGCACTGGATCCTGAAACAAATGCTCAAAACGAGCCAGGTGTAAACAGCCTCCAAGTATACTGAAACTGGCCTTTCATAAAGGACATGGTGAGCTCGGAATAAATTAATATATACACACACACACACAAGTTTATGAAGACTTCAATAAAAGAAAATTTATTCCTTTAAATGTGAGTAAAACAGGACAGTTTTTCCAGGATCCTGGGTAGTGAAAGAAAATAATTGGTGTGTAAATTAACAAAAAAATTATTCATTATTATAATAAAGTTTATAATAAGATGTCAGCTCCTTATAATCTGTCTTTAAAATAAGTGTGTAAATCATGTAAGTATTTATTCCAATCCAATACAAAAAATATGCACAATCCTACAGAATATTTAGATGAAGATGTTTTGGAAATTAATGCATATTTTTAAAAATGTGTTATTGTGTTACAGGCTATTTTCATCCTTAGATATGACTCAGAATTTTGCAAGAATGAAGACTGAGATTCAGTGGCATGGAAGGGTAGTCAGTTGATCACATTAGTTCTATAAAGTCTGAAGAAAAAAAAAAAAAAAAAAGACTCCGTGCAGGGTGCAGATACTGCAGCTGGATGAATGCCAACCAACAAAAGTGGTCACATTTTTCCAGTCTGCCACCTTCGCCTCGTTTTGATTCAGGAATCCAGCTTCGAATATCGACCAGAATCCAAGCACTCAAACAATATTAAAGAAGAGAACTGGGTCGGAGAAAAACCATCCACACACACAGCTGGCTAAATTTCAAAAACCAAGCCATGAGGCGCTCTGTCTTACTGAGATCAAGGCACATCTCCATCTGAAAGGGAAGTGTCCAGTGACAGCTCCTCGGCCAAAGCGTGACAGGAAGGCAATCCTGATTACATAGTACCTTCCACTGCATCAGAAAGCGGATACACAATGTGCTCTCAGCCATGACTCATTTGATTTACAGAGATAAAGTTTGTGAAAAAGTAACAGAGGAGAACGGTGTGTATATTCTAAACCGGGAAGAACGCCTAAAATTGTTCAGAAAATACGCTACAACTATTTACATGCAAAATAGTTACATTTTGATACAAACATTTATTTTTACTTTATTGTCACGTTTATGCTATTGTATAATGACGAGCTTCATTTATCAAGCTCGATATGAACAGATTTACTCATGAATTAGCATTCATAGAAAAAAATGTGATATACCTGAAAATTCCATAAGTTCGGAAAAACGTCCGTATTCTACCACTGAGCGTGTATAAATGTACACATAATAAGACTAAATAATGTAAACCTCAGCTTGATCAACTTCAGATCATAATTAGAGCAGCAACAACTAATCGATAAAATCGATTATGAAAATCTTTATTAGTCGGTCTGTGCACTGCACGGGGTACGTTTACCTTTACTTCTGTTCCGAAAACACGCATCGGAGAGTAAATACTAAAGTTGTGTCCCAAATGAAGTACTGTACACTTACACTATGCACTATATGCTCTACCGTCTAGCTTGTGCATTTTAGAAAGGTAATATCGTCTCAAATATAACACTAGCGGGTTTTCTTTACTAACCGGAAGTATAAGCCGCTTCCTAGTCGACGGCGCACGACGTCATACGCACGTAATGTGACGCCGCTAGCTTTAGCCTAATACCCAGAGTCACCGAAATTGACTTTCAGTTGACTGCTTATGTCAGCGTTACCATATTTTATATATATATATATATATATATATGAAAGTTTGCCCCCCCCCGTCCGATTAATCGAAAAACAAATCAACCAACTAATCGATTATGAAAGTCGTTAGTTGCAGCCCTACTCATAATTTACATGGATACTGCACTTTTATATCTAGAACATACTGTCGAGTTTAAATTGTTTATTTCTATTATTTTATTATAAGCCATAAATAAACTCATCTGACAAGGATTTAACCCTTACTTTCCATTAATGATATTATATATTATTAAACTTTTTATTGGTATAAAAGTGAAGCAAAATAACTTCCACTCCGGTCATTCAGCCAGTACCCTGATCACTCGTTTCGTGCTCCCAGCTGTCTGTGCTCTTGACCTTTTATGGAGTTTTGTGGGCGTCCCTACATATAAATGAGCTGTTTCGGGAACACACTTTGCACTAGGGGTGATCAACATACTCACACAAGCACAAAGAAAAATCAGCCTTTACAAAACTTTTGTTCTGGAAATCCTGCGGAATATTTTTGTTCGGTTTACACACAACTTGACTAAGAGAGAAAATGAGGCCCAATCATTGCATGTTGTTATGGCCATGAGAATAAGCTTTTTAGCTGCATTTAGAACTTGAATGGACACTGACCTTGCCCGTAATCAATACTAAAGACTTCAGTGTTTACTTCAAGGTTCTTACATCAGTGCATAGTAGTCTTGCATACAAATCAGATCGGTGCCTTGCCCAGTGGCCACTTTGCTGAAACAGTGCCAATTAATGGTTGAACTCCATTTAAAATGCTAAGAGGCACATTGGTTTTGTTTCGTGGTTTGTATTTATCAGAATGTAACTGCACGTCATGACTCCATAAATATCCAAAGCACCAGAACAAACTGTACCACAAACAATTGCGTTTCCTTCGAGTTGAGACGATGCTTCCACCTTATCTGTTTCCATTTCCTTCCTCAAGTTGCTGTGAGCGTGCACTGAAATTTAACCTTCATCAACAACGCAGTTCTATAAAGAGTAAGCAGCTTTTATTGTGATCTTAAGCACCAGCTCAATGGCAAGCATATCAGATCATTGCAGCGTTACATAATGACTTCCAACCATTAACAAATCAAAGCATTACAATTACATCCCAGATCCGATTTTTCTACATCCCCATTGCAACCTAGTCTAAACAGTCCAACACCATTTGCATCTACATCCTACTATGAATCCGTTTATTACAAATGAAGTTCAATCATAACTTAACGCCGACATACACACAGTACTGGCAGGGCAGAGACTAAATCTATTATAAGCTCCTTACTGCCTAGGAAATATTCATAATCTCACTTCCTATCAGTGCTCCAAGCCAGATTTTTAATTATCCAGTATTTCCCACAATTAATTTGTCCATTTTGGCAATATTTAAATCTTCAAGTTAAAAAACTAACAGCATAAACCCACATTGAGAGAATAATTCTTCTTCTAATTAGGACTGAAACATCAGGTATTTCAGTAAATCAATAAATCTATCAATAGTTTCAATTAATCACTCGGTTCACGACACACTGCAATAGACTTCTGTGTTTTCATATATATACGAGAAGTGCGCATACTTATTTTGGCAACATTAATCCACGTTCAACACTAATACACTAATGCTAACCAGTGACGAACCCGAATACTCTTAAATGTAATATTAAGTGTATAGTAGAGGTAAGTCATGTCTGTAGCTGTGAGCTTGTCAATAAACATAGATAATTTAACGATCATCTTAACATTTTAACAAGCAAGCTTACTAGCCTACACTCGTTTCACCCTTTTCAAAGGGGGCATGATGTTGCAAACATATTACACCACAACTATATGAGAACATCAGCAATAAATACAGTTACAGCACTGCACAGCCATAAGCATTTACAATATGACGAATACGTTCATTTTAATCAAGATTAGTGATCAATAAAAAGATTGAGCTAATGTTAAAAAGGGCTAATATATTTATGATGCACACTTAGAAAGCAAGTACAAATGGGCAGGTTATGTGCTTGGGCAGTTTCTGCTGGACAGCAAACTTTAGTGATGATAGTAAACAGTAAATGTGTTTCAGTGAAACTGTCTAAACGACCCCCGGCACCAGTACCACATAAACATGATGCATGCCATTCTAAACAATCCAGACTTTGGACAAGGAAAAAAGTTACAAGGCTTTAAATCAGAACAAATGCTCCTACTAAAACGTTAATGTACCATCATAGATCACACTGTCTAAGTGGGGTTTTATCCGCCTCCACGGATCCGCTGATGGTTTCAAAGCCTGAGAGTTCTGTTATTAAGGTGGCCATTTAGTAAACGATGTCAATTAAACATTTCAGTCACAGTGTCCTATCAAAACAGTAATTCTGCTAAAAGGCCATTGTGTCTTTCTTAAATGAGCAACAGATCGATTATGAAAATTCTCATGGAGAACTTTATGCTGAAGACATCAATTAATGGTTGCAGACCCAGAACACCACACCAGCCAAACACAGCTGGTGAGGAAAAGAGTGCGTGCCTCTCAGGCTCCGGCTACATTTCAGCATTTACACAGAATATGCTTAATATTTCCTGTAGTGGGAAGAAACCAACATTTTTAAGGGACTACATTTCTGGCACATGGCTCCTTGGTATGAGACTCAGGACACGAATTCAGATGTGTAATTGTACTTTAACATGGCATCGTGGTGATAACTTACTGCGTAGAAGGACGATTATCCAACACAAGTGAACATGTAGCTCTATGCATTAGGTTATTATGGAATTCGGTTAAGTCATGCAGTTCATTTAGATGGTGTACACACTGGGCACGTTTGCTGTGGTCCGAATATAAATACAATTGTCCCCCCCACAGCACTTAATTCTATCAAACCCCAGCGCATTTGCATTCATCTTACATCATCACAAACGTCATCGGCTAAAACCCATGCAAGTTACCATATATGCGTATGATCATCGGGTGTCCACAAACTTTTGGCCATATATTGAATTGTAAGGTTGAACTAAAACAGACACAGACCTAACGTCAACATCACCCTGAGGATCTAGGCTAAATCATGTAAGCTTCATAAATAACCAACACACATGTGCGCGCACACACACACACACACACACATATATATCTGCAAAACATGTAGTTGGTGGCTGCACTCTGCAACACATCAGCTACACAGTGTAAAGGAATCATATGGATTTGTCCTCCACCGAAGCTCATTTTCTCAATCATCTTCAGAGCAGACTACTGACAGCATATTATCACCGCAGACTCATTTCATTCTGTGCATTTTTTATAGCAATTAACCACCAGCACTATGTTAACTATGCTTAAGTGACAGTGACAGAAAACTGAAAGCTCCACACACACACAAACACACACACACACACACACACACACACACACAGTGGTGTAGCCTGGAACTAATTTTAAGATGAGGAAATGTACTAAATTGGCAAGTGTGATGCTCTCAGGCATTTTGTTTGGATGTCAGACAGTAGTAGCATTAAATCTGTTATTTAATCATTTAACGCATGATCTATCATCAACCATATTAATAAGTTTGAATCAAAATAGCTTTACAACAGTTCCATTAATGATTAAAATAAGATGCCATTGGGAAATGACAAAACCAGATCTACTCTACTGTATTTCTTGCTTCAGTAAACTTCCAGTACTCCCCCCCAATATTAGGCAGTATGTAGCTGCCTAATATCTTTCTAACAGAAACGGAAAATACATGATTCTGATCAATTAATCCTATTACTCACCACTGCAGCTGGTGAAACTGAAATGTCTATATAATCACTGTCTATATAATTAGCAGTATGTGTGTTATGCTAACCATCCAATAAGCACTTACTGTAACTATTGTAGCTGAAAATTTTCAGGAGGGGGTCAAATCCAAAATCCAATTTTATTATTATTTTTTTTCTTAATATATAATTTTATATTTTAAGTTTACACTTGTATATTCTGGAGGGAAAAAAAAATAAAGAATTTTTAAGAATAAAAGTTAAACCATACACAAGCTTCTATGAATGGAAATCCATCCATCTTCATACCGCTTATCAGACAGGGTCATGGGGAACCTGGAGGTGTGAGGCGAACATGCTAACCACTAAGCCACCTTGTGCATGATGTTATTGTTAAATTGCATTTTAGGACATCTCGCTCACTCTCGCTCCATTCTTCAAAATGTTGGTTAAAGTTTAATCATCTTATATCATTCTATGTCATTTCAGCACACAGTGTTCAGTTAAACCAGGATACATTTAGTTCTTAAAGCCTGCTACATTATTAATAAATTCAGAATCCACGTCTGTGACAGCTTTCGTGATTTTGTCAGTGCTTCCCGCATTGCAGAATTCACTGGATACTAAAACGAAACTGTCGGTCTCTGTCTCAGACGTAGAGAGACACGCAGACAGACGCACAGACAGACGACAGGCACAAATGACGCACCTGAAGGATACTTGGCAACAGAGCACAAGATGCTCACAGCAGAAGCTGTTTATCGGAGACATGCAAGTAAATGTATTAAGATGTAAGTGCATAGAAATGCATTTAACAAGTACACTGACAACCTGAAGTGTGAAAACACAATTACTGAAAAAAGGTCTGAACTTTGTTAACAAGACACCTTTACTAGAATCTGCTTATGGAGTGCAAGTGGAACCGGTCTTATTTATACCTCACACATCTAGTGTCTGGTGTTCCCTTTGTTATTGAGGTGTGTGGTGTCATCATGCCAAGATCTAAAGAGTTCGGTAGGACCTTCAGAAAAACGGGTGTGGATGCCTACGAGTCTGGCAAGGGATTTAAAAACATCTCCAAAAATATTTTAAATACATCATTACACTGTAAGGAAAATAAAATACAAGTGGCGCAAATTTAAAATGACTGCTAACTTGTCCATGGCTGGCCGTCCCAGTAAATTCCACCCAAGAGCAGACCATCTGATGCAAAAAAGAAGTCTCCAATAACCCCAAAATTTCATCACAGGATCTGCTAGTAAGTCTTGCATCTGTTTGTGTCAAAGTGCTTCTACAATCAGAACGATCAGAGATTGCACAAATTTGACCTGCATGGGAGGTGTGCCATGAAAAAGCATTTGCAAGACTACAATTTGTCAATGAGCATATATTAAAAGACCAGGCCTGGAATAATGTCCTCTGGACAGATGAATCAAAGATAAAGTTGTTTGGCCACAGTAACTGCAGACATGTTTGGCACACACCAAAGACAGCTTTTCAGGAGAAGCACCTCATACCAACTGTGAAGTGTTGGAATGTTGTGGTTTGGAGTTGCTTCACTGCCTCAGGGACTGGACAGCTTGCACTCATTGATTCAACTATGAATTCTGTATCATATCAAAGAGTGCTTGAAGATAACGTGAGGCCATCTGTGCAAAAGTTGAAACGAAAGTGGACCTTTCAACAGGATATTGATTCTAAGCACACTAGCAAATCCCCCTATGGGGGATCCATAAAGGTACATCTTATCTTAAGACATGGCTCAAAAATGGACTCCCCGTCTATGGGGGCTGCCCCGGGCGTGCTAAACCAGGGCCTGCAGAGGTTCCTTCTTCAGTTCCTTCCTGTTCTCCTCCTGTCCCGCGAGTGCCGTTGAGTTGAATTTAAGAGATGAGTGCCCCAGGCATCAGTAATGCTTTAGTAGAACAAACTCATTGTTATGAGGCTTCCACTAAGTGCACAGAAACCACTGATGATGATTATGAGATGCAAAGGTGGAGAACAGTGGGGGGGTCTGTCGTGGCATCTTTTTTGGCATTTTTCCTGGTGGGAGTGCTTGTCTGCACCTTCACGGCGCTGGACTACTTTCTGTGCTGGTGCTGGCACTGGCGGCTGGCTTGGGGGTGTATGGGTAGAGATGAATATCTTATGTCTGTTCTGGTGTGTATTGTCTGTATTTCTATATCTGCATTTTTTTTTTTTAAAGTACTCTTGGGTACCCCAAGTATTGTTATTGCTGTTATCGCTATTGTTGATGATGTTTTTTGGTGTTTCTTTTGTTGTTGAAATTGTTGATATTGTTGTTGATGTTGCTACAATAAAAAAATACAAAATTTTAAAAGAATGGCTCAAAAAGAAGAACTGGAGGGTTAGGATTAAAGGGGGCAATGTTAGCTTCTGAGGCCAAGGGTGTACTTACTTTTTCCACAGAAGAATATCACACACATTTATATTTCTGCTGACTAAACCATTGAAAAAGGTAGTTTTCCTTGTGGTTTTGTTCACGTATATCAACTTCATTAATAGACACTGTTTCAAAGATGATCAAATGTTCGCTTGTCCAAATATGTCAAAAAACCAAACAATTTCCATGGGGTGTGCTTATTTTTTTCACATAACAGTGCCAAGATTTTAATCATGTAGCATGCACAAACATCTAGAGACTTTAGGAAAACCATGCAAAGCCAATCAAACCAAAAAGCAGGAAAGATCAGCACTTGGAATGTTTTATAAACTGTTCAGGGATTTTTAATGCTCGTCTAGGCCCGTCATCAGGGTCTGAAATTAACTTTTTCTTCCACCAGCCACAGTGGCTGGTCATTTTTTTTTTTTTTTTTTTTTTTTTACCTGCCCCTCAGAATTTCTACCAGCCACCTCACAAGAACAGAAACTAACAACACTGTTTTAAATTATATATATATATATATATATATATATATATATATATATATATATATATATATATATATATATATATAAAAAACAAAGATTTTTTTCTTCATTATAATAATAAAAAAGTCACTGTGGCAGCGAGGGCGTGGTTGAGCGTCGGCTGTGGATGCAGAGGACGCAGGTAACGCGCGATGATCCTCACCTGCGTGTAATTAGTGAAAGTTGATTTGTTTGTGTCTCTTTGTGCTTTCATCTTCCTCATTCCCTACCCGAACCTGGGAAGTGATAAACTCCTCTGCACACACGCATTCATTCAATTTAAATTCATTTAAAACACTCAAATATTCAATCGTACATAAGAACACATCAATCCTTTCCTTTTACACGCTAATAACTGTTTTCACAAGTTGTTAGGTGGGAGTTATTTTAAGAGCGCAACTGACAATTAGCCAATTTCACATTTCAGGGTGTTTGGTTTTTCTTCACTTCTACTTTCACAGTGAGGTTTAACGTTTGTACAGCCAGTGGAAATCACAAACTTTGAGGGAGGACCGGGTACAACTAAATTATGCAAATTTACATATCTATTTTTGTATGCCCTACTTGTGCGAGAAATGTACCAGATGAGTGGTAGATGACCAGCCAATTTTACATGCCACTGCCAACAATTCACCCGCATCTCCTTATCTTGTATAGACATGACCTTGATCATTTTCGCTGACCTCGATATTTAAAAGTTCAGAATTAAAAGTTCATTGCTCTTTGAAAGGTTGTACTTGCATTATTATGCTATTATATCAGTTTCATAAAATCACTTTTTTTTATCACAATTTGTCATCCAACAAAAGTAGTTATCACGACACACCTCGTATCAGACCTCGTCTCCCCTCCCTTCCCCACACACTGAGCCTCGCTCTCCTTTTCAAGGATACACTCTAATGCCAAACGAATGAAGATAACTCCTCTGGAGAAAACAACTCTTAATTATAGAGCAGTTATCTTTGACATCTATGGCAGGATTTCTCTGCTATGACAAAACTAATTCGGTCTTCCCCTGCTAATTATTCGCGATGAGATATCGTACACATACATGACAGATGTGCTTTGGCTTTGACGAGTGAACCAATTGAGAAAAATTATAAACACAAAGAAAAGATAACGTAGCGCACAGCATCTGCATAGAAGGCTTCCATAATACTTCAAACCTCTTGAAATAAGACCCATGAGCTATCTGTTAATAATATGATTAATTATAGTAGGCAATACACCTAAAATAAAGCAATGGGGCACAGGACATGTACAGTACTTGCACTATGTGCAAACTGGTCACAAAACAAAACCACCATATTCAGTATAAAGATAAAAATATTCATGTTTTTTTTTTATAAACTCATTATTTCTCTCTGCTCTGAACACACAGGTTATATTTCTGCGATACATACATGCGGCATGTTTGTTGACTGGTTCAGACAGCTCGATATGCATCATTACTTAATTACATAATAAGCATCCTGAAAAAGACCAAATCACAATGAACACTTTTGGAGAGGAAAATCAGAAACAGTCCTCCTCTTCTTTTGGATACAATTACTCTGATCACACACGTCTTACTCCTGTATATAGCACAACGTTCATTCATCATCAGTAGCCACTTTACCCTGGTCAGTGTAGCAGTGGATCTGCAGGGTATCCTGGGAAAACTGGGCACAAAGCAGAGAGGTTTCCTGAATGGGACGCCATCACAGACATGGAGAACGTGCACAGAAACGTCACATACAACTTTCGTCTTTGGGAACTCAAAAACTCTTAAGGTTGAAGTCATCAATTAGCGGGAAATAAAATGATATGTTGATATATCAGTGTAGTACCATTTGAGATAGTATGTGTATGTGATGGGTCTGTACAGGATTTCGGAGTTTTTTTCATCATTGCAACCAAAAATGCTTGATTTTGCTGCAGCTTTTTTTTTTTTTTTTTTTTTTTTTAAATTGCATGATCAAAAATTGTGGGGGGTTTTTTTCAGAAAACTAGTTGAATTGATGAAACTGCAATAGCCTGAAAATTCTTTTTGCACTGTCTTTCACAGTGATGTTTGTTGGTAAACGCTACCTCTTAACCGTACTCATGTTCATGATGACACATGAAGCCTCTTGGCCGTAGCCCATGGAAAAGCTGCAGTAAACTATTGCGGAGTTTGCTTGATTTGTGCATAAATTTCTGCGATGGCAAACTCGCAAAATCATGGATGGATGGAGAAAGAGAGAAACAAAGATTGAGAGACAAATCAAGACACAGAGAAAGTGAGACACAGAGAGAGAGAGAGATTTTTATTGTTTGACTTAATTATGACCCATGATTTGTCTGTTGGTTCCTGACTGTATGAGGAACACCCTACAGATAATTAGACTATTACTTGTATTAATTGTTGACAATACCGGATTACTCATTTGGAAATGAATCCTGCATGTGGAAAAAAAAGACACTCATCTGCTTAACACAGTTATTCCATCGTTCAGTCAGTCTAAGGTGAAGTGTGACATCAGCAAACCTTTTTTTACTTTAAAAGGGGTCATATGCTGCTTTTAAAATTTTTTTAAAACGTTCATTATTTTGTTTATTGGGTGTAATAGAATAGGTTAACATGCTTTAATATTATTTTTTTTAAAAACATTATTTTTCACATATTGTACATTAATGCAGTACCTCTATTCCCAGGCTGTCTGAAGCCCAGAGTGCTCCGATTGTCCAGCTGACCCATTGCCTCGTGACTGGCCAAAAACCACATGCGTGTCGGAAACGTAATGCCCCTTTACAATAATGGTGAGCTTCAGCTTCCAAGGATTCTAAAGCAATTCTAAGCAACACGGTTAATAACGTCGTCGGTTTTACCGTATCAGTTCGAGCCCGAGTCAGATTCAGAAAAGGCGGATGATCGAGCGGATCAATCAGAACCAACTCTGCAAGCATGACTTTAGTATAACGTTTCACAGCGATAGGTTTTTACTTTGTAACTCTCTTTCCTTTCAGATAGAATGTTATAACGGATTAATTTAGCTTATGAAATCAACAGACAAAAAAAAAATAAAAAAATAAAATAAAAAAAAAAGACACCAACCACAGACAGGTAACTGTGTCACAGGAATGTGCGTTGCTCTGCACGTTTATATTGTAGGCTTCAACTGAGCCCTGGGCCACAACACAAAACTCCACACTTGAATAGTCAATAGGAGATAAAATAATTAGGGATGCTCTGATCGATCGGCCAACAATCACATTCTGTGACTCGATCGGTAGTCCCTACATTTGGCCGATCTCACGAACCGATCACAATGTGATGAAGTAAAACACATGATAACGTTACACCTTTAGAGCTGCAGTCATGTCATCACCAGGGTGGAATTATTAACAATTAAAAATTCACCATTTGCCATGTATTTTTAAAGGCCTATTACAAACCCAATTCGAAAAAAGTTGGGACGCTGTGTAAAATGTAAATAAAAACAGAATGCAATGATTTGCAAATCTCATAAACCCATATGCTATTCACAACAGAACATAGGGAACATGTCAAATGTTTAAACTGAGGAAATGTACCATTTTAAGGAAAAAATAAGGTCATTTTGAATTTCATGGCTGCAACACGTCTCAGAAAAGTTGGGATGGGAGCAACAAAAGTTTGGAAAAGTAAGTGTTACTAAAAAGAAACAGCTGAGGGAACATTTTGTAACTAATTAGGTTAATTGGCAACAGGTCTGTAACATGACTGGGTTTATAAGAGTATCTTAGAGATACTCTGTGCACAAGCGAACTTTCGAGCTGTACTGCTCAGAAACAGCGTTATAAATAAACGTTAACCACTGCTTCCTAATTTCATCCAATTTCAGAAGACCAAACAAAGGGGGTTTTGCTTTGGCGTCGAACCACACAGCGTCTCCACGACATGCTGCCAACACAATTCACTGAAACCTCGCCTTCTTTCTTCGCACCTGCATTTGGGCTGGATTACACTAATATTTCAAATAGTGACACAGACATTTGCGGAAGTAAATCTGGACTTCGATGGAGGCGTTTTAGGCAGGTCTTGAGCAGTGTTCTCTGTTAGACAGAATAAATCCCTTTGTGGGAGACTATGAGCTTTGTGATTTACACATGCGAAGACAGACGTGACACACTAAAGAAAAGGAAAACATTAAAAAGCATCATATGACCGCTTTAATAATACGATATGAATTCTTCAACATCTGAAGAAACACGTCAATTGTATAATAAGCCGCCTGCCTCTACATTACCGCATAATATTTTTCTACATTACTAGAATGATGCAAAAGCAAAGATTCACAGATGACTGCCTCAGCTTTGGTCACCACACTGCATTATATTAGTTATACATTTATTTACGAATTATCTTTGACATTTGCTGTTCATTCTATTTTACAGTGAACAGTATCTCATAATTTAACATGCGTCTAACGACGTATTTAATTTTTTTTAAGGAAATCTCAGTAATAGTTGCTGAATAACATGACGTAACCGGCAAAGCTTGTTAATCATGCGTTGTTATAAATCATGCTTCTGATTTATGAAGGCGAGAAAAAAATATCAGTGACGTCCAAGAGTGAAATGTAATATGCTGAGCTTTCAGCCGGGCTGTCGATCTGCACGGCATGTATGAAACTGTGAAACACATGCGAAACACATTCTGTCCAGAGCAAATGACTCGTCTTGAACAAATCGGAGTTACCGTGAATAATTAAACCTCTAGAGCCTTCTGCATTTGCTTGTCCTCTCTGTGTCTCTGAAACTGGTTTACTATAAGATGACGTCTCTAAAAGTAATGTCCAACATGCATTTGGGGAAGCTTCCTTCAGAGATTTTGGACAGATACACAGTCTGATCCGCCAACAACATGTAGAGATTTATTTGGAAATTTATGGCCTGGAGCAAGCATGCTTGGAACATATTAAACGATTTCAGCTTACGTACGGAGTTTCTCAGCAATATATGCTCAACTTCCTTTATAAAAAATTAAAAATAAATCGGTTCAAGGCTCTGGAAGAAGTTAATCTATTAAGTGCCACTGACTCATGCAAGCAATTTCTGCCATCCCCAGCAAAGCGCTCCTGCGTACCTTAATGGATTCACAAAGCAAACTTGCCAAAAAAAGAGTCACAATATATAATCTGATCTCACAAGGCAGTGAGATAATCATTGAGCTTTCCCTTTAGTAATGCTGAATAAACTGACGTGAACCGAAACAAAGAGCTTCCACAGGTGTCTTCACTCCGCTCACATAACCGCTCGGGATTTATAGTCCGTCTAGACGAAACAAACACGAGCAATGATGCGGATTAAATAAGTGCTTTAACGCCTCGGACTACACCAGGCCACGTGTTTGACAAAAACTGCCAAAGAGGATCTGAAACAATTCACTAGAAGTCAGATACGACAATTCAAAACCCGTCACAAAGATTAGCCATAACACTAAAAGACACACGAGGACTCTGAGGAAAGGTCCTGCTGCACCAAAAAAAAGATTTTTGTGTCTTAATTAAAAGAACGTGAAGTATATATAAAATACAATATATATTATATTATATTACATTACATACAAGGCTCTGCATGGGTTGTCCACCCAGTATTTGGCTGATCTTTTAACCCATTAAACCCCAAAACATGATCTCCTCTCCTCCGACTCTGGTCTCTTAACCGTCCCTCGGACTCGTTTACGTATTATAGGTGACGGGTCACTAACTATCTGATCTCAGACATCAGTCTTTTAGTGTATTTAAACCTTCTCAAAAAACTTCTCTTTAGGACAGCTTTTACTTAATCAATCAATTAGGATTTTTTTAAAAAATTACCCTATCATTACTACGACAATTGTTATTTTGTACAGTATATCATCAGCTGTTCTTGATGGATGCTCATATACTTTGTTGTATGCCATGAACTTCTGTTTCTATTTTCTTTTCCTCTGTAAAGCGCCTTGAGAGGCCTTTTAAAAGGAGCAATATAAAATAGGTCTAGTATTCTTATTACTATGATGATACTATAATATAATAGAAAATAATTTACTACCTTTAACTCGGGTTTAGTTGCGTGCATGAAGATTTAAAAGTGTAAATGAACCAAGTGAAACAGATCAACGCCACAGAAAGCTTCCTACAGTAGAAAACACTGCTAGTGGGTGCGCTCCTGAACGCAGCATGAAACAGTCCTCCGGCTCTCCAGGCAGTTTCACTCCTTATACACTTCTGCATTTGTGGTATACGGTATTGTAAAAGATAAATGATTTTTTAAAGAGGTGTGTTACATTATATTTAGTCCAATAAGATGGAAAAAGAGAGAGAGAAGTCTTCCAGCTTTAAGCATCTGCAGAGTTTCCACTTCACTTTTACTGCACAACAGCGTCGCGTGCGCTAATTTCAGCATCGACTTTACTCAACACTGATTATTAGCTGCCGTTAAAACTGCTCCGTTCCTTCGGTGTTCATCCGCATAGACGAGGTTTTCTCCCTTAGAAACTTCACTACAAGTCATTTAAAACTAAAACTCCGACGGTTTTGTTTAAAAACAAACAAACAAACAAACAAGTTTTTAAGCCAACCGGCGCCTCTCTCTCTCTCTCTCTCTCTCTCTCTCACGTTAACGTTCCTGAGGCTAGCATATACTCACCGACTGAGAAGAGTACAGAAACAGCATTTAAAACAGGTTCAATAAAACTTTACTCACAACGAGACTTCTTCTGGAGCCCGACTATCCAAAAACGAATATTTGGACCCGGGGTAAATTTAGAAAGAGCCGCTATTTGTAAAGTCTTGTTGACAGCATCGTCTACAGATCCGCCATCTTCATTCGGCTGTGTGATGCTGCTGGCTCGCGACTCCTGAGGCCGAAAGTCTGGACCGAACCAAGTCAGCCCAGCAAACTGGGGTGATAGGGCAAGTTTAAGACTAATGTAAATACGTATATCTTGCAGATTTTTCTTTGTAATTATATCACACTGTACCCAATACAGTTGATGGGTATTATCGCGGCTACGAGGATTCAACTCGACGGATTTTATCTTCGTGAAAGAGGAAAAAAGGGATTTGTGGCCTGCCCCGCGTGGAAAATCGGTGATGGTAGCGTCCACAAGAGAGCGCCTCCTTTCAGCGGTTTTTTTTTTCCAGGTAAGAGGCTCAATGGAGGGAAGTTGTGGGAAGTCGGTACTTCTCAAGAATTAGATCACAGTAATGAACTGTGCATTTTAAGCCTGTATTACACCTGACAGAGAAATTTTTATTTATTTAAAAATTTATTTGCAATCATTTTATCCAATTCCACAAATGTACACTGTGTGCACTAACAGGTTTTATACACATCAAGAATCATTGGTTTTCCTGAAGGGTATGTATTATATAAATATAGTCAGATATGGAGTGGAACCATATGTAAAATGTGGCCTGTATTTAACTCAAAGTTGTTATATATAAAGCAATAACCACATTTTTAATTAATGTAATTTTTTGTGCTTATTGCGCCCCCTGGTGAGAGAGAGAAAATGGTACAATCAGGGTCTCTTTAAAGAGATTATGAAGGAATGAAAAAAAAAGTTTAAACAAATATAAAGTCTGCACAATATAAATTGTTACATTTCTGCAGATAATCCCTTGCATTCATTTGTTTTAATGCTCAAACATAAGTGTTTTTCTGTTTACTGACAACTGATGTTTTGGCTATGATTTAGTTAAATTTGCAGCCTCATGCTAGCCAGCTTTTCTTTCAAGATGCATGGGCATAGGCGACAGACGTCTTACAATGAGGTGGCAGTCTTAGATCCAATGACTTTATTGGGTGGCAGCGAGGAAAAATACTAATCCATATCTAAAAATGACATGTGGTGCATCCCATCCGAGTATGGCCTGAGTAGGATTCTTCCCTGAACATTTTGATTTGTTGTGTTAAAGACCCAGAATAAACATCGAAAGCTAACTACAAATGATAGTTTCCAGTGCTGATGAAATTAATCTATCCATCTATTCCTTCAAAGCCAATATTAAAAAAAAAAAAAAAAAAAAATGTAAATTTGCGTCTCAATCCAGAATGTTTTTATAATGGGACAGAACCAAAATAAATACTGAACACCTCAGAGCTACTGACACACACACAATGTATATTAAGTTGAAATCAGTGAATTCTTTTGTATTCCCAAATCCTCCAAATTTCCAAACAAGTACACTCCAATGGTGAGGATATTATCTTCTTGAAACATAGATCTTAAAAATGAATTACATTCATAACTCACTATCATTTGGTCTGTCTGCTATGCAAGATCCTACTTCCTTCTTCTTTTCCCTTCCTCCTCCTTCTTCTTCTACAGTACTCGGTTTACTTTTGCATGCCTCATTTTTAACAAATTATTCCACTTTGAACATCCAAAACAGATTCCAAACTTTCAATTCCAGTGTTAAATGCGTTGCATACATAAGGCGTTTTTGCCATTTGCTCCTTGCGAGGGTTTATATACGGTGAAGAAACCTCAAGGCCAGAATAAGTACTTTAAGTTCTAATCATCTATCTCAAGAGGTCAGTGGGCAATGTACTATGTATTTATTTTCATTTACAGGAAATGAAGCCCAAACCAATTACAATTCAATTACAACATGGAAAAAACCACAAAATTAGTGTTTTGAGTTATCTTTATTAAGTAAACTCTACATTTTCAATATTGCTTTTTGTCTGTTCCATTTTCTTTTTTTTTTTCCTTTAGTCTAGATTACAACCATTTGCAATCAGCACAGTTTATATATTCATATATATTTATATATTTATATATCTTCTTCCCAATCAAGCTACACTTTGAAGAATACAAAAATATCACAGTACAATTTCTACAATCATTCCCTACTAGTGAGCTCCAAAGTGGGCGCCGGACTTGGGGCTGGAAACACAGGAACCTGGCAGTGGACCACCTCTCTACATTAACATCGAAAGTGTGCGTCTGTTTCAGAGAGACGGACATGAATGAGAACTGAGATAAAAGGAGAATACTGCTTTTGCCTGTGTATGCACATCGACATTTGATGATAAATACACATGCACAGAAAACAAGAACAAAATATCCGTGAAGTTTAACGTTGGGGGAAAAGAGTGGGAGGACGAGAGCCTGGCGGCGGTGGACTTGTAATAGATAGATTCTGAAAAGTCATGTAGGTTTTTAAAAAAAAAAAAAAAAAAAAATCATTTGGTCCAGCCAAACTTCTGTGTTCCAAAACCTCAAGCCCTCGCCACCAACAGCCAGCTGGAAAAGAGAACTCAGATAGCAGTCACTTTCATTCCTCAAACTGTTCTCTGCACACGCACACACGCACACACACACACTATACAAAATATAAAAAAAAACAAACGAAGAATAAAACAAAACGTAGAAGAATCCTCACCCGTACTTGATTATTGTTTCCTATTAAATGTCCGTTTACTTATCTTAATAAAGGATGTTCTTCCCTCGTTCATATACGGAGTATCCAACGCTGTAATCCTTTATGCCCGGTGGAGGCTCACTCCTCCAAAAGCAGAGGAATGTTGCAGTATGAGTCTGACATTTAGTTTTCATTCAAATCTGAATCAATAAACAACAACTAAACTAATGAAGAAAAAAAATAACATTGTCTTTTACTAACCATACAATTAAAACTCAGTGAAGCAGAGCATCAACAGAGTGAAAAGAGGAGGAAAAAAAGACAGATTTTAAGATGAAACACTAGTCATAAGTTACTCAACGTCACACACACAAAAAAAAATAAAAAATCAGACACGACAATGGGTTCGATAATAAGGGAAGGATCCTTTTAACACGAGTTCTTCCCATGTCTCTGAAAACTCCACAAGATTGCACATCCGGGAGTAATACGGGACCACGAGGGGGACTGATTGTGCTGCCAGTGATGGATCTGGACTCTGCAGGGGGCGCTGTGACTCACACTAGGCTTGGGCTGAGCTCTGGGGCGAGCTGCAGTTCAGTCAGTCAGTGCCTGCTGGAGTGTGGAGCGCTCAGGGTGAAAACGTCGCCATCTCCAGAGAGATCCGCTGCCACAGCTCCTTGGTCTGTTTCCCCCTCTTTAGGGTCTGCAGGACATCGTTGAACTGCATCATGCCCATCGGGGTGAGACAGAACGCTCCGCGGGCACTTCGAATTATGTTTACAAAGTCGTCATAGTCTGCCGGGGTCAGGTGGATCAGCCGATAGTTGATGTACTGTTGTAGTAATGAGAAAACATGAAATTAGGTCACACTGCAGAACAGCTTGACGGATACTCAAGGATACGTATTGCGCTTCTGTGTAAGGGATAATCCACGGCTAGGTGTGCGTTACATGATTTTAATGCACGACGTGCTGGCAAAGAACCTGCGTATAGCATGTTTATCACAATTATCCTGCTTATACCATGCTCACTTCCCATCATGGACAAGTTAAAGCCATCACTGCTTGCAGTGCAAAATTTGATTGAAAAGATTTTTTTTTAAATAATAATAATAAATAATAATACTTTTTTAAAAAAAACAGTTAATTTTTGTTAGTTATTTTGTACCCGCGTCATTAGATCTAAAATTCTGCCCACTCGAAATCATACAGAGATAAAGTAGTGTGACAAGATATTGTTTATTTGAATGAATTATAGAAAATAATTATGAGAGAATGAGAGAGAAAGATTGTGTGTATGTGTGTGTGTGAGAGAATGACCTGTATCTGTACCACGTCTCTACTTACAACGAAGCTGCGAGTTTAACTGTATGCTACTATGGTTACAGTTGTTTATAGATGTGCGGCACCTGTGGTATATATGGTTTTAACACACCTTCCAGCCATTCAGAATCGAGTATTCTGGCAGCCAATTTCACATGGGCCTTTTTTCCCCCCGCCCAAAGTAAAGGCATTTCTGCTGAAAAACAACTTGGGCACGCCATGCCTACACACTGAACTGACAAATCATTAGCCCAGACACCTGGGGTGAGGTTGTTTCGAGCTAGCTGGGCCAACTAATACATTTATCATATGTCCATCCATAGGCTATGCCTAAGCTATGCTCAAGACCTTTAAACGTTAAAAATTCCTTTGAAAACTCAAATGAAAGATTCAATACTATTCAAATATTAACGCACCTTAACATGAGACGGAATGAACATGAACAGCAGCACTACACTTGTGTTTCATGTGTGTCATATTGAGCTCTGAAATGTAAACAAAATTAGATCTTTGCGGTGTTTATTTTAAAATATGCTAATAATATTTGAACAGTGAACAATCTTTAATGAAAAAAAAAAATGAGATCAGTCAAGTGTTTTTCATGATGGATGAAAATGATAAAGTGGTCTCAATGCGGAGAGAAAAAAAAAAAAAAAAAACATCTTGTATGCAGCAGAAATTGAGACGCATCCCAATGTATAAACAATCATATCTCTGCACACTGAAGTCAAAAACAAAATCATATCTGAAGTTGCACAGATTCCTCATCCCTATGCAAGGACTAAAATTTCAGCATGTTTATGAGCTGGCAAATAAACAAGGAAAGAAAATGTAACGGAACGACACTGGCAGAGGAAGACAGCATATGGAACATATTTCTCTACAGCAATTCTCTCGCTGCCAGTCAGGGAAGATTTCTGCCTGAGAACGCCACGTCATCTCATCAGGCACGTATGGGGAGAGTGATTTAGCACCACAGTCTCTCCTGCATATCAACAAACAAGTGTCTGTGGTAATACTGCAGGAGGGTCAGACAGCTCATGCTGCTGCTTGCAACATCAAGGAAATCAAGTCTAGGCTCTCAACAAAGAGAAGAGCAACATGTGATGGATAGTAAATTAAAGAGTCACTACATGTAACTCCTAATAAACACTAATTGGATGTTCTGAGGGCGCACGTTAAGCCCGTCTTTATTGAAGAAGTGTTGCTGTTTTTAAACTGCACAGTGTATATGTTGACTGGAATTTTTGAAACACCAGACATTTCTGGATTGAATAAAGGAAAGGCTAAAAGGAACGAACGGCTATTCGTGGCTTGTAAGAATTCAGACTCTCTATAAAGGACACGCCTACTGAAAAACAAACAAACAAAAAAAACAATAGAAACCATCACAGAAATCTGTTGGAAAATGGTTTCCACTACAAATACCATTACAAACCATCAGCTAACCATTATAACCATTACCAGTCCTCAATGGTATCCACTAAACATAACATGCTACCAATAGAAGGCAACAAATTGCCAGTAGAGACCCACAGGGACCATTACAGTTTCCATTAAAATCAATACAATTCCCAATACAATTCCCAATACAAAGCCCCCCCCCCCCCCCCCCTCAACAGGCATGGCTGTGGTTACTTCCCTGCTCTAGTACTCAATCTTGCACTGTGGACAGAGGTGTAAAAACCTTAATTACCATCCCCCTAAACGGTCATGCTCGAGAGGATTTTCAATCCCCTGTCTTTTGTGGTTCGCATTTCTTTAATCAGTGGTTTAATATTTTTTCAGCAGTGAAGACCAGAGATAAGACGCTTCCTTTATAAAAGGCAACTTCACATCTAAGGTTCTAAGATGTGCCAAGTTAAGATTCTGAGGAGAGCACCTCTGACTGTGCCCTCAGTGCATATAAATAGTGTATGGCATAGTGTTTATAGAAGCGAGGGGGAGTCTGAGTGTGCTCGCTCGGTGGGCTGTGCTGATGAGAGAGCGTCTAACACACACTGACAGCCCGTGGCCTGAAAGCTGCTGGCAGAGGAGCAAGCGAGAACACCCTCATGCAGCGTCTCCCTGTCTCTCACACTCCGTGTCTGACTCATACTCCATGTCTTTCATGCTGTCTCAGAAGGGGAAATTAAGCAATCCACAGGAATATTGTTTAAATTTTGCCATAAAATTGTCAGAACGGTATGAGAGATGGAGAGGTCAGTTGCGCTGTCCTTCCGGTTTCGCTGGAACGGAACAAGAGGGACTGTGCAGAACTTTCTCGGATTTTACTCCTGCTGCAACACCATCAATTTCTTTCTGCATTTTTAAAGGCTGTCACACTTGTTAGATATATATGGTGTGTAGTCTCAGGCATTCTCAAGTTAAATGCAATACTTCAAAAGACCTTTAAGACCTGAAGTGATGACAAACTAAATATCAAAAAGCTTCAAATTAGCTCATTCTACAGCAAAGGAAAGAAAATCTTCCAGACAAGGGACTCCATTGAACAAAAAAAGTTTCATCATGCAGATTTTAACCAGTGTGTTAGTGTCGTCCAGACATTTGTTAAATAGAATTTACTTTACCGTATGCTGATGCATTTTTTTTTTGCTACCCCAACAACTAGTACCGAATAGTATTTTTTAGTGTGTGTGAGGTGCAATGTTAAGTGTCATTCAAAGCAGAACTAACTGCATATGGAAGAACCCCTCCACATAAACAACAGCCATATAAAATTTCCACGGGAAATTCCAAGGACCCATGCACAATCTTCATACATAGGTTATACATATCCATCTTATCTGTTTAATGCTCAAAATATCTAATATTTAATTTGAACTGCTATGCTCCTGGAAACACTGGAAAATACTTTATTAAATAAATGAATAAAAACTCAGTCAACCTTCATTCAAACTGCTGTAATAAGTAGCAATTTGCAGAACACAAATCGATTCAACTCCTGAATCTCTACAGTTACTCAGCAACATCAATAGAGTTCATAATTGGTTTCGACCAGATGCTCTGTGGACCTCTTTCTAATGTGACAGAGTAAACTAAGTAACTATATTTCAAAACGACACAAATCAGAGAACTGATTATATTTGACAACAATAACCACCTAATAATATTCTATCAGATTTTAGTTTTTAGGGTTTATTACATTCAAGAACGATCAGAAAAGTTCACTGAACATGCTATCACAATCTACTTTTTATTATATTTTATATATATATTTTATATATCTATATCTCTCTCTCTCTCTATATATATATTTTATATATATATATATATATATATATATATATATATATATATATATATATATATATATATATATATATACACACATACACACATACATACACACACACATACACATACACACACATACACAGCATCTCACAAGTGAGTACACCCCTCACATTTTTGTAAATATTTCATTATATCTTTTCATGTGACAACACTGAAGAGATTACATTTGCAACCTGTGAAGCTCTGGTGAACTCCATACCCAAGAGGGTTAAGGCAGTGCCTTAACGTTTTCATTAGGGGTGTACTCACTTTTGTTGCCAGCGGTTTAGACATTGATGGCTGTGTGTTGAGTTATTTTGAGGGGACAGCGAATTTACACTGTTACACAAGCTGTACACTCACTACTTTACATTGTAGCAAAGTGTCATTTCTTCAGTGTTGTCACATTAAAAGATATAATCAAATATTTACAAAAATGTAAATGGATTTTGGAGCAAACCACCGATTTCGGAAAAAAAAAAAAATTTAACAGTGCACCTCCTATTAGTAATTGTATTTGTATCTGGATATTCCAAATGTATTCATATCTGGTTACATCTCTAATCTATATCTAAACATGTATATTATAATATACGTTACTTTTAACATTGCTTTAAAGACGACATTACCCTTTCATTGCCCAAAAATCCTTCTTCCGCAAAACTAAACACTACGCTGCTGCCATGTTGACTAGAGATCGACCGATAGTCGATTTCCAAAATCGGTTATTGGTTTTGTAATATCGGATGCACCGATAAACGGAACAGTCATGTAGGCGTTTTGAGAACTGCGCGCAGGACCACCATAACATCCATTAAGTGCACAAATTAGATGTTACATAAATGCTTGATATGTAATGTTTAAGCAGCTTGGTGCTAAGAAATAGACACAAACTCAGTCATGTAATCTGTTTACCTTATTAAAGCTTTATTCAAAAAAAAAGTTTTTTTGTTTTTTTTAAAGGACACTTTAGTAACAGTGCACTTTTCTTGCACTCTTTCAGACCCCTCTATTTACTGGGGTATAAATGAGAGTTTTGTTTTGTATGCAAGGAGGAAGTGAAATTGACAAAACGGTTTGTTCAGTTCAGCAGTGTTGATATCACTGTGTCAGAAACAGTAGTAAAACAATAAATAAATATCAGTTCTGTATATCGGTTATCGGGCACGTAAACATGCAAATAATCGGTACCGTTTATAAAAACATCAATATCAGTCGATCTCTAATGTTGACATTAGTGTTGCCAGCACATCCTGGATCTAATCAAACTAGTTTTCCTGCACATGCTTTAAAATTGTTAACTGAGCAACAGTAGGTTGAGAGTTTGGTTCTCACCTGTAGGTAGGCTTGCTGGCAGCGCTGCACGAGCTGGTGGAAGGCAGGAGTGCGGAGGTGAGCGTGAATGTGGGCAGGATTCAGCCTCTGCAGAGCCTCCATAATGATCTCCTGCAGCACGAATGGACTCAGCACACCTTTGGAAGCCCCCACACAGAACTGATACACGTAATTGACACCTGGAGACAAGGACACACGGAGCGGGAACAATATTCAGGGGTAGTTGAATGAGGCTTCATGACAGAAAATTATACAACACAATTGGGCAGCATTTAAAAATTCGAGGGTCTGTTTGTGAGGATCTTGATTAGACGATTCTATATCCTTCTCTCCTCCCTATATGAGCTATTACATCATGCCGTTACACATTTATCATCCCATTCCAGCAGGAGAACAGAAAACTGCAAACCAGATTAAAGAGGAAGATTTTTTTCTGAAAAGCCATGTTCTAGGCATGACGGAGTTACCGAGTCGCGCAGCGAGGCCTAGCAGCCATTTCACATCCTCTGTGTACGGAGGGCTGCGGGAGAAGTTGTTAGGATGGTCGTTGTGAGCTCTCCTACCCAGCATCTCTAGGGCCAGCATACCTGCATGAGAACATAACCACTTGCATCAGCAATTATCCAACTGGCACTTACTCATACACCAAAGAATATTTATCTTATTAATTTGCTAAACCGTCCCACAGGATGGTGATTAAACACCTGTCATGCATACTTTTAAATTTCTCAAGGCTTAACACCCATATCACTGCCACACCATGACTCCAAATTCACCTCCCTTAATCTTCTTATTTACTTTCTCGTTTTTAATGATATCCTTTTTTCCCCCCCAAGAAGTGTAAAGTACAAAGCTATGTCAAGTTATTACGTCATTTCCTGTGCTGCACACTCTGGAATATCATCCAATCTCCCCCAAATCCCATGAAGCAGCACAACTTAAAGCATCAGTCAATAAAACATGGAGCTAATAAAAATGCAAAAAGACAGGCAACTTAACCATTAGCACAAATGTATTGATATCCCCCTTCTGCAAGATCCCTCAGTTTAGCATGTATTCCATCCAGCATAGCTTCTTCCTTAAATCCCTCAGCTGCTGTATAGTATAGCATAAGGGATATCCATTTTTGGATAAGTCATAAGACTGTTATGAGATTTACTGAATCTTAAACAATACGAGTCAAAAAGAAGCCGCCCAATATTTCTCTAATGTGAGATTCTCTTCTCTACATCATGTAATATACCCAATGAATTATATTAAAGTGAATCTTGAGTACGTTCAGCAGCAGATGGACTCGAGTGGATCTAACCAACTATATAAAAGTTAGGAGAGCCGCACCTGGGGGTGTTATTAATAACAATCTTCCTTACCAACTCTGTAGGCCGAGTGCAGGTAATGCAGCCCCTGCTGGCTGACAGGCTGATTGTGCTGATCATCTTCCATGGGGAACGGCGCACTGACCAATGAAGGTGGCTGAGAAGAAAGGCCAGGAAGAGATGTCCCCTGAATGGCCTGGATGGTGGAGCCTGAGTGAACCCCACCGACTGAGAAAAGGCAAATAGATGACATAAGAAAATGCCTACTGATGAAACCTTATATGAGGAAATCTAACATTTTTTTCCTACTACAGTAATTACCTTTGACAACCAGCATTAATTTTTTCAGCAAATCCAATTTCACTGCAATGCAAGAGACTTAATTTATCAAACCAAACACCTACAGTGTGTGGCTGTAGGTTAACAGCAAAGGCTTGGTGCAACTGTTTGTGCAAAAAGGTTTAAGGTCTGGAAAAAAAAAATCTAAAATGCTCCACTAACAGTCCATTCTGTTCTGCAATGGAGACTTAAGTCAATATTGCTGGTATCTTCATATGTTTGACCATACATCCCTCCTTCAGGAAGGGTAGGCATTTAACCATCAGAAAAATGTACATGGTAATTATTCTATAATACAAGATTCTGTAACAAACCAAAAAAAGATATTTTGGATCAGCTCTGTTTCACACACACGCTCCCCCAGCTCATGGTTTCTCTCCTCACCTGCCACAGTAGTACTGAGGGGTAACCCCGCCTCGGCGGTGTGGTAGGGGTGGACAGCAATCTGAGTCATGGACGGTACGGGGACTCCGGGGAAGGTGACTGCAGTTGCTGCCATGGGGGGATGCGGCCCGGAGGCTACCGAGAAAGGGTACTGCGCACCAATAAAGGCAGGATGCATTCCCTGAGAGACACAGAAAGCTCCTAAACCGTACTAAAGAAAATTCCAGAACCATGATTACATCTTTGCCAACTCTTAAAAAACATAAATAAATAAATAAAATTACATTTACAACTATAAGAGACCTATGGCTACACGGACAGTTTTCATTCTTATAAATTTAATCATTTCAGTTATAATATTCCTAATAACATGTAATACGTGATCGAATTCTGTCAATAAATTTTTTTAAAAATCAACATATCGTCGAGTCACCAACCCATTAGTCTTCTGGCTCTCACGTTTAGAGTTCAATTTCAATAAACAAACTAACATAATCCACTCAAATACAATCAAGTAAGTTAATTTGAAAATAACAACTACCATTTACCTGTGGATATGCAGAACTGGACACGGGGAAGACGGTAGGTCGGGGGACGTGCTGGATTTGATGGCCCAGGTACTGCTGGGTGCAGACAGTAGGCAGATGGGCTTGGATAGTGGTATAGGGGTGTAGACCTGGCGTATGTGCCATGGCTGTGCCCGGCAGTGTGTGCGACTGGTAAAGGGTGGAGCCCACTGATATGACTGGCACGACAGCGGCTGCACTGACTGCCGCAGTAACAGCTGCTACGCCGGCAGAGTCCAAGGCCACGGTGCTCTCCAATACACCGCAGCTCCCTTCCGGAGGTCTCCGAGCCACTCCACCGTTTGCCCCACATCGACTTGACCCCTCCCTCTGTGCTGAAGAAACTCCACCCACCGTCTGCTCATACAGCCAGTACCACTGATGGGCCACCTCAAACAATACCTCAGGGTACACACCTCCTCCTTTTGCTGCCTCCTCTACTGCCATGCACGCCTTCTCCAGCATCAGGTTATCCTGGAAAGAGAGCGAATTTCAAGAACTTTCAAGCATGCAGTTTTTTAAGCCTTAGACGCTCCACACAAAATATGGAGCATTTATCATCAACAACAACAACAACAACAGCATTTAATGTACCTGTTCTTTGCACTGCACCAGTGCCCTCTGGATCTCGTTGGGGTTTAGGGCATGAGCATGAGGTAGACAGCTCAGTGCGAGTTCAGCTGCAGCTCGTACCATGTTGGGGTCTCGGGCCCTTGATGCCCGGTCTGCCAGTGACGCCACTTCAGGAGGAGTGAGATGGCCATCCCAACACTCCACAAGGATGTTAAGAGCGGCACTACCAATCTCCATGGCTTGGCCTGAGGAACACAGAAACAGTATGTGTGGCAAACAGAAATGTTTAGTCTCAGCGGATCTAATCTAAGTAAAAATTTATTTTCACTTACCTGTGATCCAGGACACATGAGATGAGTACGTCCTGGATAGCCAGTTGGGAGACACAAAGTTATGCAAGCCCAAGGCATACAGGCCGATCTCGAAGGCACACAGGTGCAGGTTGCGGTGAGGCCCCTGGTGGCCCCCACTAGCAGAAGGCTGAGTAAAGATGGAGGTTGAGCTGTTGCCTCCAGCCTTTACCAGGACAGTCTTGGCTAGTTCAAAATAGAAGTGAGCTGCTGCCTCTGATGGCTGGTTGGGCACATGTGGAGCGTGGCATTCAGGGCGACGCCCTTTATATCTGTAATTCAGCAGCGTAATTGTTGAGCTTTAAATAACATAAGTTAACTACAAATAAACAGATAAACTATAAATTAACCAATAATAAACTATAAATTAACCAAAAAAAAAGTCAGCAGTGTGTAATTTTTTTAGTGACAATGTATAATCTTTTAAAATGACCATATAACATCTATTGAAAAATGAGAAACCTATACTTTAGACAAAAAAATACAGATATCAGCACCACCACACATATTCCTTAAACAAAGCCTAAATGTTTCCAAAATTCCCAGTTCTGACAGACAAAAATGCTTCTGAAACAACATAATGGACCCCTCATCTGTCTATGAATTCTGTTACTAACTGTTTAGTCTGTGGTTAAATAAGGATGTGTGTTAGATATTCAGAAGACGTTCTAATACATGATCAGTTTGAATTTGCACTTTCAATTAGAGATTTTTCCCGATATCTAAGCATTTTTCTAGAATCGGATATCGGTTTTGTAGTATCAGATCCACTGATACATGGCACCATCATGTGGCCATTTTGAGAATTGCATGCAGGACCGCCATTGCAGCACTGTATCTGAGAGTCAACAACAGTGTGCACAGGTGAAGTATACTTGCTTTGCTTTAACTAATAAACTTTAACATAGCCATTAATGCACAAACAAGATGTGTTACATAAATGCTTGATATGTAGAGTTTAAGCAGCTTGCCGCTAAGAAATAGGGACAAACTCACGAAGTCCCATAATCTGTTCACCTCATCAAAGCTTTTATTTAAAAGCTTTGATTTCTATTTATAGGGGTATGAACAAGAGTTTTGTTTTGTATGCAAGGAGGAAGTGAAATTGGCAAAATTGTTATAAATAGAAGTTTGTTCAGTGGTGTTGTTATCATTGTGACAAAAACAGAAGTAAAACAATAAATAAATATCGTTCTGCATATCGGTTATATCGGGCACATAAACAGGCAAATAATCTGTATCGTTAATTTTTTAAAAAAATCGATATCGGTCAATCCCTACTTTCAGTGTCAGCCAATGCAATTTGAGAGAGTCAACTCCTTTGTTTTCAAATGTGTTTATTAGATGGTTATGGTTAAAGCTGCATGTATTAGGCACTGAACCAACCAGTTTTTCCCCTGTAAATCAATTAATTTCAAACAAGTCTGACAAAAAAAGTTGCTTTACGTTGTATTTTTGTCTCACCTGCTGGTGTCAGTGCTCTTGGCTCTGGCTCCTCCTCCAGCTCTGCGCGACCCACTGGATGAAGAGGAGCCCAATGAATCAGAAGATGAACTGCTGATGCTGTCACTGTCTTGACCCCTCCCCCAAGAAGACGCTGCCCATCCTCCTCTCAGCGGACGACGACTGAGTGTGGGGGAGCTATCAGAGGTGGTCTCAGGAGCGCTGCTGTCAATGCTTGCCATGCCTGAGAAAGCACAAAACAGCAGAGCGAACGCTCAAACACGTGTCACAAATAATACTAACGTGATATAATGCAAGATATGAAACCTTTATCATGTAGAATTCATTAAAAGAAAATCAACTCTTTCACGATGCCTGCAGGAATATTGCGTCAGTGTGCATTCGTACCCGTGTGCTTCTTTTTCTGCCGTACAGGTGAGCCCCAGCAGCGTGATCCATAGGCTCCACGGCCACCGAGTGCCAAGCGGCTGGGCACCGTGCCCTCAGGCTTAAAAGAAGCCACCTCATTCTGCTGCTCACACGAGGATGACGGAGCTCCATCTGCCACAAACACACACACACAAAAAAAAAACTCTAAGCCACAAGCAGCCTAAGAAACATTTGGCATAAACGTGTTTGACTGTCAGCATTTCTTTTTAACATATTTTTTCATACATTTCCTTCTGCCTTTCGCGTTCAAAATCAAAAGATAGTGACTAAGACTGAATGGAAATCTCAAAAATGGTACCTCTGGGCCAGAGCTGTCAAAGACTATTCTGAAGCAGTCACATTAAAACATCTAAACCTGACACACTGTTTTACATAGTCTCCAGATTTCATGCTTATGTGACACAAAGGAAGCAGTTCCCCAATGTCAACAGAGTTAAAAATAAAAGGTGAATATTAAGACACTCACTTCAGGAAAAGCAGAAGCAGGCAATTTTATGTACAGTAATCTACACACAGTTCTGTTTTCCTGAAGCTGAAAATTTGGCAAAATCTTAGATTCCTTAGGTGACTTAGGATTCACAAAATAAACCCTGCTTTCTTCAACTAGTCTTCTTGCAGAAGTATTTTCCAAATGTATATTTGTAAATAATAGGTACTATATAAATATTTAAATAAGAGGGTTGGCCATAACAGCCTTTTATAGGCTTTTTCTCAAAGCCTTAAAAACAATAATATTTACATTTCATAGTTTGCCATTTGTTACTGCAGTTCAAAATGTATCCAGCAGGTGGCAACAATGTATTAATGATGTGGCCCAATAATGAGCAAATTAACTTAAATCAGCCATGCACATGCAAGAACACCAAGAGTTGTTGCAACTTTTTAAAATAAGTCAATAAAAATATCTAGTCAAAACAAAAGCAAGCCTGATATTACATCCAGCTGTGCAATTTACCCCTAAAAAGGCTCCCTAATTACAATAAAATAGACTAAAAATAAAAAAATAAGTTCTATAGGTGTTAATCTACAACTTCAGTACCACAACATTATAGCTTTGTGTTTTCTGTTCCAGCAGGCAACAGCATTTTTTTTTAATGCGTTTGATTTAGTGTGTAAAAAAACAACAACCCAAAAACCACAAAATAAACTAAAACCTTTTAAACACCGTTTTTATAGTAGATTGAATGACACATTGATTGTTTGACCTTAGCATTGATCAGTCTTTGCTGTTATAAAGTGCTACATAACTTAAAAATCACAATCTTCTCAGAAGAGCTGGGTTTTTATGTGAATCCCAAATGGCTTACAACTTGAAAATATATACAGTATCTCACGAAAGTGAGTACACCCCTCACATTTTTGTAAATATTTGATTATATCTTTTAATGTGACAACACTGAAGAAATGACACTTTGCTACAATGTAAAGTAGTGTGTGTACAGATTGTGTAACAGTGTAAATTTGCTGTCCCCTCAAAATAACTCAACACACAGCCATTAATGTCTAAACCGCTGGCAACAAAAGTGAGTACACCCCTAAGGGAAAATGTCCAAATTGGGCCCAATTAGTTATTTTCATTCCCCGGTGTCATGTGACTTGTTAGTGTTACAAGGTCTCAGGTGTGAATGGGGAGCAGGTGTGTTAAATTTGGTGTCATCGCTCTCACACTCCCTCATACTGGTCACTGGAAGTTCAACATGGCACCCCATGGCAAAGAACTCTCTGAGGATCTGAAAAAAAGAATTGTTACTCTACATAAAGATGGCCTAGGCTATAAGAAGATTGCCAAGACCCTGACACTGAGCTGCAGCACGGTGGCCAAGACCATACAGCGGTTTAACAGGACAGGTTCCACACAGAACAGGTCTCGCCATGGTCGACCAAAGAAGTTGAGTGCCCGTGCTCAGCGTCATATCCAGAGGTTGTCTTTGGGAAATAGACGTATGAGTGCTGCCAGCATTGCTGCAGAGGTTGAAGGGGTGGGGGGTCAGCCTGTCAGTGCTCAGACCATACGCCGCACACTGCATCAAATTGGTCTGCATGGCTGTCGTCCCAGAAGGAAGCCTCTTCTAAAGATGATGCACAAGAAAGCCCGCAAACAGTTTGCTGAAGACAAG
Source organism: Ictalurus furcatus (assembly GCF_023375685.1). Lineage (NCBI taxonomy): Eukaryota > Metazoa > Chordata > Actinopteri > Siluriformes > Ictaluridae > Ictalurus > Ictalurus furcatus. The sequence goes on along the minus strand of NC_071257.1, from coordinate 26,079,651 downwards.
CAGACTAAGGACACGGAACTGTGGAACCATGTCCTGTGGTCTGATGAGACCAAGATAAACTTATTTGGATCAGATGGTGTCAAGCGTGTGTGGCGGCAACCAGGTCAGGAGTACAAAGAGAAGTGTGTCTTGCCTACAGTCAAGCATGGTGGTGGGAGTGTCATGGTCTGGGGCTGCATGAGTGCTGCCGGCACTGGGGAGCTACAGTTCATTGAGGGAACTATGAATGCCAATTTGTACTGTGACATACTGAAGCAGATCATGATCCCAGCATGTATTACAGCATGATAATGACCCCAAACACACCTCCAAGACGACCACTGCCTTGCTAAAGAAGCTGAGGGACGAAGGTGATGGACTGGCCAAGCATGTCTCCAGACCTAAACCCTATTGAGCATTTGTGGGGTATCCTCAAATGGAAGGTGGAGGAGCACAAGCAAATTTACACTGTTACACAAGCTGTACACTCACTACTTTACATTGTAGCAAAGTGTCATTTCTTCAGTGTTATCACATGAAAAGATATAATCAAATATTTACAAAAATGTGAGGGGTGTACTCACTTTTGTGAGATACTGTACATTGGAGAAATATCATTTCATTGCTATGTGGTGGAGAGTAAGAAGGCAAATAAGCTTCTGAATATTAAATAGTGAAACAAATACCAACATAAAAAATACTTGAGTATTCAAATTATTAGCCGTAATAAACATTATGTAAAACTTACAAAACATAAGCCAGCAATGTGTTTTGCTGATCTGCATGTTGCTCACCTTGCTCTCGGCTCTCGCTGACTGACTCACTTGATGCCGTGCCCTGAACCCGAGTGCCCGTCAGCCCACCCTGCTGCCCAGCCGCCCCACCACCGGAAACACCTTGCACAGAGGTGGAACCTCCTGTCGTAGCCGGCGCGGCATGTTTGGACACACTGGTGGAACTGCTTCCATGTGCCGCATGTTTGGATGGGCTCTTCTGGCTACCTGTGGCTGGCTTACTCGAGTAGAACGAGCTGAGAGTCTGGGGCTTATGGGTCTGACTCTCACGGTCAAGAAGCTTGTCTAGAATCTGTAGACAAAAGGGGTGCAAATCTGTTAAAATTGCAGATATCGATTTATTAGAAATTGGACTGCAGATATAGTAGGTCACACACCATTCCTAAAACCGTAAAAGGCTATGTCAAAAAATATGCACAGTCTTCTCTTTTGTTATACATTGAAGGCATTTGTGTTTGAGATCAAAAGAGGAGTATGACATGACAGATCAGAATTTTAGCTTTATTTCCTAATATTTACATCTAGATGTCTTAAATAACGTAGCATCATCGACAGCAGACCACACAATGTTTAGGTGAGCAAAAGTATTGGATCATATAACCTTAAAGTAAATTAAAATTAATTTATTTTAAGGTTAAACACTTAATTAAACACTTAATATTTGGTTGCATATCCCTTGCTTGCAATAAAATCCTCACTGAAATCTCCAAACTATTTTATTCTTCTTTGTGATGCTTTTCTTGGCTTGTCCCACAGCTTCTTTCAGTTGTGTTTGTTATTCAGTCTCCTCTTCAGGAGGTGAAATGCATTCGCAATTGGTCTGGTGACTGACTTGGTCAGTCTAAAACCCTCCACATTTCCCTCCAATAAACTCCTTTGTTGTACTGTGCTTAAACAATCAATTTAACAGGGCAAACCTGAGCAACAAGATACACCCGTCAGTCAAATGTGCAAACATTTTTGATTCAAACAAAAAGATGTCCCGTTCAACATTAACACATCTAGATGGAAATATCAGGACATGAAAGCTGAAATTCTGATCTATCGTCTCATATTAATCTTTTGATCTCAAACCTTAATGTCTTCAGTGTATAGCAAAAACAAAAGAATTGGCCTTGCTGTTCCAATACATTCAGAGAGGACTGTATAACTATAAAGGAGTTGTACAGTGAGTATTTTGTTCTGTTTCTCCTACAAAATGTCAAATTTGTTAATTAAATAGATTTGAATAAATATTTTAAGGAGTCACTAATAAACCACAAGAAGTCATTTAAAGGTGGATGTATATGTTTCACTGTATATTGTCTATAGAAGGCAGACACAGCAAAATATTTCAGCACATTGAACAGAGTACTTTAGAAAACTCTAAATCCAAACCAGTTCAGCTTCGCGCAGATCCTCTGTTGCAGTTTATCAAATCATACACATTTATGTAACTGTTTTTACTGTTCATTTTCGGCCACAAACTTATCACTAATGGTTAAGTATTAAAAGGGAACTTTTGCTGCCTTTCAGTCTTGTTAGTTACTTATCCAGACATTTCTAAGGAAGGAAAATCAAACTGTACCTTAACTTTAATATCAACTTTTTTATTTACTTATTAAATAAAGAGACAAATTAAGACGAATCGGGGCAGTCTAACGGTCATCGTTCTCACTATTGCTCAGGTTACCACGAATCACTTCAAATCACTTTCTTTATATATGAAACAAACTTGTTTGTGTGGTGCAGTAAGTTGGTTCAACCTGTCAATCTTTATTTGAACAAAACATTTAAATGACCTAAACAATGTGACATAGTACCATCCGAAGGTTAGAACTAAAATACTAAAAATGACTAAAATATTACGAGCCTTTTTCAGCTTGCTCTGGTCATCCTTGTAGGTGATCATAAGAGCCAAAGCAAGGTCTCCTTTCTCCCTCCTAGTGCCCTCACACAGCAAAGGGTGCTCTGCCTCGCTAACTGTAGTCTTCATACCTGCCCACAAAAAAGCAAAAACACACTTGCTGTAAGCAGTATGATCAATTTAGTACATGAATGGACATATTTCAGATATGAAATATCTACACACACACTAGGGTGCAGAGTCACTACATGTAATACCACCTAGAGCAGCAACAGCAGCCTCAAAGCCCAGCTCCTCATCACCTGGCATCTCGTTGTTACGGTTACGACTAGGTGGACGTGAACCCGTGGGAGAGACCACTATTACAAGAAAAAACAGAGAAAGATAGATGGAAAATGTGTAGATATAAAATAATAAGTGCATGTTTCTATACATCAGCCATATATGATTATCTGTCTAATTGGTCAAATGACAAAGATTAAAAATATATACTCTAATATATAAATATAGTTAGACCTGGTTGTATAAAACATCACGGATGACTTTGAAAAATCAAGCATCTATCACTGTGTTTAAACCACATTAGTTCGAGGCAAGCAACTCTGATGTGACTACAGGGCATCTTCAAGCAGGTTCTGCCGGTGGTTTCATCATTTAAATGAGTAAATGGTAATATTATGACCATATATGCAACGCTGAGACTCACCCGGAGTGCATAAAACATCAAAAATAAAACTGGCTAGCATTAGGGGCAGGACTGGCCGATAATCACAGAAGTTTCCGTCACGTAACTGCTCGGCTCTGTCCCTTATAGCAGTCATCTCCACAAGACCCAGAGGAATCTTCTTCAGCAGAGCAACCACCTCAGACTCCTGATATGCCAGCTTCACCTAAAGACAGAAAACAAAAATTTACGAGAAAACTATTAGGAGGAGTTTTTGGTCGTGTGGCTTTCTATAACTGGCAACCAGGAGCCTGAAATGTTGAAAGACAAATACTCTGGATGTTTATACTTTAAAACAAATTAAACTGCAGCAGTTTGTAGAACATGTAGACGGATGGAGTGTACCTCCAGGGCCTTGGTGGAAGCTGGAGGTCTCTGAAGTTCCAATGAAAACATGCCAGTACTGAAGGCTAGGTTATGAAACTCCAGTCTCTCACTCAGCACTGTGAGCAGAAAGGCTGCCTTGGAAAGAGTCTTGGTTGCCACTTGTGTCTGTCTGCTGGTCGACACCTTACTCTTCTTACCCTAACAAATGCAAGACATGATTCACAGATTTAACACAACACAGAGCAAAATGTGACGCTTCATTGTGGTTGATATGGAAGATGCTATAGTATCACAACGATACTTTCACAGAGCACAGTTTGCAGTCTGCTTCACTTTGAGGTCATTAATCATGAAATGTGTCCAGGTCTCTGTCATTTCCCGTCCTCTGTTCATAAGCACAAAAGCATACACTAGGCTTATGTTACATAGTATTACGTGGCATCAGATGTAAGTAGCAGTGCATTTAAAAAAAATTAAAAATAAAAAATTTCTACCATTACCACAGGTACCATTATCAGATCGATACCCGATACCAGGGTCGGTTTCAGTGCATCCCTAACTATAAAAAGTTTTAACAGCCATGTGGCTGAAGTTATGAACTGAGACATCAGAATGTGAAATGTCAGAGTTAAGGACACAAAAACAAAATTAAATAGGTACTCTGCAATATTGTTCTTTCTGTCTATGGAAGTATAAAATGATAAAATTATTCATATTTAAATACTAATCATTCCTACAAACATTAAGCATACTATTCTAAATTGAAGTAATTTGACAGCTATAATATTTACTCATTATGTTTTAAGGAGACACAAATCCTAATATACATGTCTGTTTCAGCTTGACTATTACCTTTGTCTGTGGCTGCTCCACTTTGAGGTCAGGAGGGTTGGCCAGGAGATCTCTCGCTAGCTCCACTGCCAGACGACATGCTTCATTACTGTAACCATGAGCATACAGAGCCTCTGCACAGGCAAACAGCACCTAGATGTTTTTAAATAATGCACACCATGGGTTATGCATGACCTGAGACAATGTATCATCATTAAAAAAAAAAAAAAAAACAACAAGCCTAACAACTCTTCTCACCTCCATCCGACCTTCCTGCTCCAGAGGTTTGATTCCAGCAAAGATGTCTGGTTCTTCCTCAAGGTTGCTGTCTGGCACACCTCTCTCAGCTCCCTCTTCAGAGGCTGCACTGAGATAGTAGGCCTGGTAATCGTCCTCGCCCACTGGGTCTCCACCAGCTGCTGCCTCTGGGATCTGGGGTCCAGATGTCCCTGCTGCGTTGCTTCCTTCTCCCTCTCTTCGACTTCGAGAAGGTTTTGCTGTGACCATAGCTGATATAGATGGGAGAGCATCCTCTACTAACTCTTCATCTCCTCCATTTTCCTCAAGTTCTGCCTCTACATCCACCTCTTTCTCCACTGCTACTGCCATTGGGCCTTCTTTGGGGAAGCACTGAGGGGCTTCAGAAGCCAGTGGTATTGCTGCATGGATGCCACGTTTACCTTCAAACGCTCGCTCCTTTATGATGTTGCCACCACCACTACTGCTGCTGTACTTCCGTGGCTCTCTGAGCAGAGAGCTGGGTGAGGGCAGCATCTCAGGGGGTGGAGGCAAGAAGTCAAAAGTGTTGCTCGCCTCTGCTCCCAATGCCAGACTAGAGCCGTCATCAAGGCTCAGCTCAGCCATATCAGGCTCCAAAGAGCTGTCCTCACTGCTAGTGCGGCGTTTAGCACTTGGATGCTTCCCACCAGCAGAGCTTGAACCTCCACACGAACTCTTACCAGTCTGCGTTAGCTTGCCTTTGCTGCTAGAAGACAACGAAGAGCTGCAAGCTTTATACGCACCCTTTGCACTTTCCTCTATGGATAGAGACATACCCCCACCTAAACGCACCAACATCCCTCCACTGTTCACTCCAGAAATAGCTTTTCTTTTGCTCACAATGGTCTCTTTGGGCCTCACGGCCACCTCCTGCTGGGGTGGGTGGGAGCTGCCACGTGATTTGTGTTCTGAAGCTCCAGATTCAGATCCCCCACCACGTCCTCCTCCTCCTCCTCCCCCAGGCTCCAGAGGTTCCCCACTCGTCCCTGCTTTGGCCCCTCTCTGTGGCTGCGCTGCCCGTGCCCAGCCAAAGGAAGCACTCTTTTTGTCTGCACTGCAGTAGGTAATGCCAGGCAGAGGGTATGCCACTTCCCAGTTGAAGTAACAAGACTCAACAGCCGGTTTGAAACCCTGGAAGAGTTTGTCCAGAGACTTGCGGTGCTGTCCCCGCTTCACAATCTCAATCACTTTAAGGTGCCACTGCTTGAGCTGGGCAGCAAGCTCCAAACGCCTAGTGAAACACAAACACACAAAAACGCTTAATTCATGATGGTCATATGATCTATCTGTGTAAAGTTAGAGAAGCCCACTGAATTATAACTGGTAACCCTGGCATACGACAACCCCGGCCTCCCTACAGCACAGCCCTCACATGCTTTTTGTGACATTCAGGACATTAAGAAATATAATAATGTTCTTTTACTGCAGTGACCTTAACTTTGTACCAATGGCTTTTTAAAAGTGGCCAAATTCAATATCATTCCAGGTTGAACACAATAAGTAATAAGAAGCAGAATGGCCTTTTGTGTAACTGGAAAGTCCCAAGGCCTCACCGCACAAGCTTGTACTGCTAGTCGTTTTAACCAGCAAATTCGATCTAATCTCACACACAGAATAGCTATTTTTATGTCATCAGAGTCAGCTCGTTATGTACAAGTTGACCACACAGTACACAGACACAGCCAGAAAATCTAGAAGCACTGAGAAGCTCAATAGAGCTATACCTCTGGGGGCTCATGGTGGGGTCGAGCACAGCCAGCCTCCAGAGCACCACCATTTCATCACACATGCTGGCGCAGGCGTGAGCAGCTACCTCCGTCTGCCCATTACTGCGGCCGGTATGTCCGCTGGCACTGCTGTGAGATGCAGATGTCCTCACACTGTACCACCAACCAATGATCTAGACCACAAAGACAGAGAGAATGTTTGAACTATGGACTGACCACTTAACAGGAAGTGACATCAAAAAAAAGCCAGGAAGATATTTGCTGGATTGGAATATTTTGCTTGTGTGCACTAATTTACCTTTACACATGCTACAGAGATTAGACTAATATCACTTAACTACTATTAGATACTATTAGACTAGAATCACTTCATCAGACATGATATTTATCCTTCATACTAAAACCCAACTGTCTGTCAAAACAGATTAAGGATATCAATACATTTTCTTCAATATTCTGCAGACAACTGTGTGGCTTTGCACGAGGGTGTGTTAAGGCCTTGTTTTATTATTTATCATAAACATCTGTGCTTAAGCTATTAAGAACACTATTTCATAACGTTTACATTTAATTAACATAACATATTCCACATTACCAATAGAAATAATACCAATACAGTTAGTTTTAGTACTACTATGAGTCATAACACTACTAATAGTAGTATAGCTAAGAGTGCTAGTGTTTTACTCCATCTCTGAATAATACTATGAGAAAGTGAGTACTTGTTGCATACTTGTTCATAAGTGAGGCACTGTTCAGTGAGGATTTCCAAAAGTGGTGCAGCGTTGCTGTCTCTCCTCTTGAACATCTCCCTGACAATGGACAGAAGGTTCCAGATGCCCTCTGGCTCTCTGCCCCTCAGTGGCCTCAGTAAGCAGGCCCACTCTGCTGCAGCTGGGGGCTCAGTGGAGGAAAGATACATGGAGTTCACATCACTGGAGGAGACACATAACCACCAACATTTACAAGATGGCAAGTACAATTTAAACACACATGCACAACATTTGCAGACACACTGTCTTATTCCGTTTAGTAATCTCATTCAGAACCTAACACGTTATTAAATTATTATTATTAAATGAGTGAGAGATACCATACAGTATCAACAAGTCTACTAAATTCATAGGCATGAGTACTAGAGATATGGCAGCCTTATTACTTTCACATTTTACTGCTAATTCGTTTTAGAACTGTTTTTGATCAACTGCTTCAGTTTCACCCTTTTAAAAGTTCAAAACTATCTGTATTTTTGTTTGATTTAACGCTAAATGCTTTGTTTATAAACAAATAAATAAACATAATTCAGTTCAACAAATAATCCAGACTGTTGTAATCAGGTGCGTAAGCTCCATACTGCCCTGCAAATAACAACAGCTTAAGGCTCCTAATGTTCCACAGTACAAAATGAACTAAACATACCTGAACACTACAGGGGAAGGGCCACAGAACTTGTGCAGTGTCTTCTTAATGTTGTCACTGAGGGTGGATTCATCCAGGTACCAGGTGCTTTGGTCTGAAGCTGAAGGCCCAGCGGTAGGGTCTGTAAAATACACAGTTAATCTGCAGTAACCCTACAGGGGGTGAATTAGAATGAAAAGGAAAACAGTATTTGAGAATTTTTGTGGGGTGAAATTTCAAGGGTGAAGATAATCATCTGGAGTGAGTGTATTTTAAAGCACAACACTTCTTAGAGAGAGATATATAAGGAGTTATTTGTAGGTTTTATTTATAATTAAACTGTACTTTGGGATATACTGGGGGGGGGGGGGGGTGTCCTCCTCAACCACCACCAGTGTGTAGCATCCACCTGGATGACACGATGGCAGCCATAGTGTGCCAGAACACCCACCACACACCAGCTATTAGTGGAGAAGAGAGGAGAGTGATGTAGATAATTCAGGGATGGGGATTATTAGGGGGCCATGATAGAGAAGGGTCAGTGGGGGAATTTCACCAGGACACCGGGGTTATACACCTACTCTTTTGTTAAGACAAGTGTCCTGGGATTTTTAACAACCACATAGAGTCAGGACCTTGGTTTAACGTCTCATCCAAAATACAATGCTGTTTTTACAGTATAGCATCTCCGTCACTATACTGGGGCATTAGGACCCACACAGACCACAGGCTGAGAGCCCTCGGCTGGCCTCACTAATACCACTTCCAGCAGCAACCTTAGTTTTCCCCAGGAGGTCTCCCATCCAGGTACTGGCCAGGCTCAACCCTGCTTAGCCTAAGTGGGAAACCAGGCAAGAACTGCAGGGAGATGTGGCTCTGAATGTAGTTTATCTGTATATCTTAATGCTTCTATTCTAAATGTAAATGCTTATTTAATGACAATGCTTTAATATATATAGATATATTTTAAAAACATATGGCAGAGGGTTTAAGATACACACAGGTGTTAGCAGTATGCTAAGATACATACATCACTGTTTACTATTGTTATCATCAGTAGCAGGGTCAGAAAAGATCCTATCGTATTAGAACTTTAACGCAGAGGAATCTAGACATGACCACTAAAGCAGATAGCCATTACATGTTAGATTAAACACTCTTTTAATCAATCACAGATCTTCAAATTACACAATTTATAGCAGTGTGTTTTTGTTTTCTGATTCATTGCCCCCCCCCCCCCCCCCAAGTAACAATTACTGTTAAGTGGGTTATTCTGTTTTAGGAAACAGAATAATTAGGACCTGCTACAACAGCAATTTTTACAGAAAAGCAACAAAGGTTTCAGAATAATCACAGTGCACCAAGTTTACCGTATTCCCTATTAATAAATTCAAAGCTAATACTGGGGAGGGTGTAACCTTCACCAGCTCATCATTAGAGATGTAGTGACAGTTGGCTTTGCACTGAGAGACAGTGAGATATCACAAAACATCATAAAAAGACATCATAATGCTGGCAGTATACTTCAAATTGAGAAAGATTAAATGAAAAACAACCTCCTCTGAACACACAGTTGTGTATACTCAACATGATGAACTCAGTGTACATCTTTCTAAGTCACTCTGCTGTGTTATGGGGCGAAGAATGATTTCCAGAGGCTGAGTAGAACGGACTTCATTACATTGCGGTCTTGGCAGGTTGATTGTGCTGTGGCCTACTTCTGAACAGCTTCTTTTGAGCAGGGAAACTCCATATTATTAACAACATCTTGTATTGCAGGATGTTACTTTTAGCATTAAAATAAAATAGTATATTCGGGTTGTGAAGGACATACACAAAAGGCACATATGGTTTGTGGACACTTGACCCTCACACCCTTATGTTCCAGATGTAGTTCCCCTTTGCTGTTATAAAAACCTCCACTCTTCTGAGAAGGCTTTCCAATTGATTTTACAATGTGGCTGTAGGGATTTGTGCTCATTCATCCACAAGAGCATTAGTGAGGTCAGGTACTGATGTCAAGTGAGGAGTCCTGGTTTGCAGTCGTAGTTCCAGTTCATCCCAAAGGTGTTCAGTGGGGTTGAGGTCAGGGCTCTGTGCAAGGACACACAAGCTCTTCTACTACAACCTTAGCAAACCAATGTCATGCTAGAACATGCTTGGGCCTCTTAATTCCAGTGAAGAGAAATTGTAGTGCTAAAGCACACAAAGACATCTTGTACAATTGTATGCTTCCAACTTTGTGGCAACAGTTTGGGGAAAGACCAACATATGGGTGTGATTTGGCCATAGACTTTATTTTGAGTATCTGGCTTGTTTTGTTTTTTTGTTTTTTTTTTAAACAGATATGGCAACCATGGCAACTGAACAAACAAGAAAAAGGAAAAAAAAGCAGTGTTTTGTTTATTTTGCAAAGCAAAACAACTGCTAAAAGACAGAAGGAGGTGGCATATTTGAGTATTCACCACAAACATGTTTGTGCAGCTGCTTCTACAATGGCAAACAAACACACAAACAGCAGACCTAGAAATCAAGCTGTACAGTGAGGTAAGCAAACATGTAATAACTGGGGGAGGTCTCGGAACAGGATGCCGTGGTAGGAGTTGGCACAAATCGCAGAATAAGTACTGAAACATCTTTCTTGCATCTTTTTCATTTGAAATCTACCATCAGTTTAACAGTGAAAGGTCGTCCATACCTGGAGCTCCACACACTGTGTTAATTGCGGTGGACTGTGAGGACAGAAGTTCATCCAAGAGACGCTGGGCTGTGGGTAAGATCTAGCAAGAAAGAACACAATGTCTTAGGATGCACATCCAGTAACACTAATAAATCATTTGTCTTGCATATATTGCATAATACACATATGATGCGTATAATTCATGTTAACTTAAAATTGCTAGTCTTAAAGCCGAGATACAGTCAGGCTAAGTGCATCATTTCAAGCACCATAAAGTGGTAATACACATCTGGTGCATTATACTGGTAGAGTACTTGACCTACCCCTTGAGCTTGCATTTTGGAAGATAGCGTTCTTTAAGCATACAATATGAATCTTCTAAACCACAAGGAGAGGCAGCTCCATGACTACACTATCTGACACCAAGGAATACAATACATGACAATACAGAGCTGAAAGGATCTACTGTGCTACCAAACCATTCAATAGGAACATGTCTTTAAATCTTACCTGCTGTGGAAGCTCACTAATGAGATATTGTGCAAATTTCTGCAGTTGGTCCCTCTGCAGTCTGGACAGGGACTCTGATACGGGGGCTCGCAAGCACACAGCAGATGCCTGTCAGGATGCACAACATAAGGTTAACCCAGAAATAGCTGAGAAACTTCCACAAAATATAAAGTTCTTTTTTTTTTTTTTTATAAATGTGGAACCTTTATCATTTATGCAAAATCTTTCAGAGAAGAGATTAATAGAACCATTAATATTGTGAGCATGACCATATTATTTTTGCTCAACTCTTTCTTTTTTTCCCCCCATTAAAACTCGCTGAACTCTTCAAATATGTCAATATTGTCTCATGCCTGCAGATATGAAGTTCTCCATGGTCTCCTGGTAGCCCTTTCTTTGTTACAGTAAATGTATCCAACTATGTGAGTAACATTATCCAGTGTACTATAATGTTTAGTGCAACTTTAAAGTCACTTCAAACATAAGACAAGAATAAAGCCACACGGTATAATTGATAATGCACAAAATGAATGATAACTGCCTTAATGGTTTCGTCACATTCTTGGCACAAGCTTAGTTAATATTAGATTACTCTTTATATGTATCAGACAAAAACTATTGCAACCTCCCAGGTACCAATACACAAGCCAAGCAACACTGGTTTAGTAGCAGGGGTGTCCAATTTGTATATTTAAATCATCTGGATTTAAATACGTAGGATTTAAAAGTGCAGGTGCTTTACCGCTGACTATTTTGCAGAACAGTTCTGCCAAGTAATTTATACTTCATAAACTAATTCATCAATCAATATAGAAAAACCATTATAATATTTAAAGCTTTTTAAAACATTGAGTGAGCAACATTATTTAACTATAATAAATGGTGCATACACATTAAGATATGTTCTTTCAGTGAACTGCTGAACTGTGATCACAAATTTATTTTTTAATAAATCAATCATTTAGGGGATAGTGAAAGCAATAGAATTGGCCTTGCTGCTCCAATACTTCCAGAGGAGGGAAATGTATACGTTTGATTTATCAGAATGTTAGATACTCATTATTTAAAAAATTTTCAAGTAAGAGGGCATGTCTTATGCGTATACTGCTATCTCTATGTTTATTTAAGTAAAGCTAGAGTGTACGTGATATACTGACGTATGACACAATATATGATGACTTTACAGGGTTGAATACCACTTCCTGACTACCTTCCTCCTCCTATACTTTTTACTGCCATGCAGAAAACAGTCATTTCAAATACAGGGGGTGTAATAAGGCCCAGCCTTATTGGACATGAGCTGAGAGGAGCAATTTTTTGGCTCACCATGGGGCCATTAGAGGGAAAATTTGTTCCAAGCCACTAATGTAGAATGTCCCTCTAATGTAGCTGTCATATCTAATAGAAAGGGGAATATATGTGTCAGAAACACAAACCATGGCACTGAACCATGACAATATTGTAAACTTGTTATTGTATTTTAAATATTTTATGGGTCCAAAACAAAAAGACACCTCCCCTTTTATTTACTTATCTTTTAACATTTTTTAATCTAGACAAGTCTAGGGATTCAGTGTTTACTGCTTCCTATAAGGACTCTTTCAATAGGATGAAGATATGTAATTAAAAAGTCTTGAGTATGAAATAACTTGGGGAACTCAGAAAACATAGCTAACTAAAACACAAAAGCAAATGCAGGGCAACTAATAGATACACCATAAAGTGTGAAAAACCACACAAAGCCCACTCACACAGTAGCTATGATACATAGTACAAACATTCTCACACAATACCATTTCTGGCTCACATGCATTAAAAACACTTTACTGAAGTTTATATACTATTAACAGAAAATTCTGTTTCCACTAATCCTTAGCCTGCATGTTGTACAAAACAGCAATTGTAATAAATAAATAAATAAATAAATGGATAGTTCTATGAAGATGGAACAATGGGTCTCAAAGTCTACACTGAGCCCACATCAGGTCACCACAGAAAAGGCCTTCACACACCTCCAGGTCTGTGAGCTGTTAAAAAGTTCACAGTTTACTCATCTGATTCAGTCTAGCAGTGCTTAATAAAGCATGTTGGGCTTGACAAAGTCATGAAGAGAGGGAAGCCTACATGTCTCTATTCTGAGAATGCAGTACCAATGGAAGAACCAAAATAACTGTTTTTCTCAGACATTACTGCAGAACCAAAATACATACAAAAACACACACATACAATATACTGACAGTCACTGAACATAAGACTGAATGAATTAAGTGCAGTATGAAATTGGTCAAGAGGTGGTCTTAAAGACCTGCAAAAGTTGTACATCTCACACATGCACATCATCAATGCCTGTGCATTTCTGCTAATTACAAATAATCCTCTACACTGACAAATATCTAAAGAATGCTGTGCATCAGTCATTAAGAAACAAAGCATGCAAGTGTGAAAACAACATTTATTCAGATTAAGCGCTTCATAATTTCCCCATGCTGAAGCATGCAGAAGAAAAGCTGCCCACTCACAAACATGCAAATGCTAAAAGCCACCCACGGCCTGTTCTGCTGGGTCTATCGAGCTGAGCAGAGCCCTTCAACAGGGGGATATCAGGACAGAGCAGATCCCTGCCTCCACCCTCTGCACTCCACAGGGAGTCTTCAGACTTTAATCAAAAGCCTCTCAGCGCACTCACACCCACATCAACTTCACACAGACACTGATATGGGCAAGCATAGTGTGGTGCTGGGCAATAATTACTATTAGTTTAAATATCCATACATCATGACCAACACATCAATGTGATTCTGATATGACACCAAAACATGTATCATATAATTTTAACATTAGTATAAATTTTTTTCTATGGACAGCTGCTAAATCAACGAAAAGGCAAAAGTAACCGAGACCCAGAAACAGTGCTTAAAGCAGTCAGAATAATTGCATAGTCTTGAACGTTTCAACATAAACATGAATATTTGCTCACTAGCTAATAAAGAAAAGGATCTGCTTACTAAATAGAGCCATAAAGCCCAAGGCAAAAGAGTGAGTTTGCACCAAAAGGCCAACAACCGTGATAGCTAAGGCTGCATCATGATCTCATTAAATGCTCCTCATTTAAAATACTTCCAGATGTGTTATTTTAAATGATTTTAAAACTAATCTGTGTTGGAAATACAGTACCTGTGTGAAAGTCTGGCACTTTCAAAGAAATGCTGTAAAGCAAAGATGCCTTCGGTAGTAATGAAATTAAGCGTTTCTAGATTTAAAAAAAAAAACCCTAAGAGCAGTAAACAGTAATACAAGTCGAAATGTGGTGTGAGAACCCTTTGCTTTCTAAATTAAAAAGACTCGGGTACAATCTGAAGTTTAATTGCTTGGAAAGCTTTACTGAACATTTTTCTGTAACATTAAGATTTAATTTTTTTTGTTGGAAGAGTGATGGTTGGAAATATAAAATGTGTTTGTATTGACTAAATAATGCAGAAGTCATAAAATAAAAATCTATAATAAAATTCGTAATAAAAAAGGGCATCTAAGACTTTTGCACAGTACTATATATACACACTACACAGTAGTATACATTGTCATTAGCTGCCCAAGAAACTTCTACAAATGAGACCTCTCAAATGAGACACCATTACCCACATAGAGAGAGCAAGGACCCATCATTATTCATGAATATACCAATTGGAACCAACCCTATTACCTTCCTACCCCAAACCCTCTCCCCAGCCACCTGGTCATGCCATGTTCTTATCTGTGGATAAGAACATGTTAAACTATTTTTTAAATAGTGTAGTTATCTAATAACTACACTATTTAAAAAATAGACTGGGATTCTGCAGGACCTGACGAACATTCTGCTGATCTAAGCTATTCTTCATTTCAGATTTGTCCACAGTTTGAAATGTTTTCTAGTCATCTGGGTAGGTTTTAAGCGTGATTTGATTAAACAGTCAATTCAGTGATCACGACCGCCACAAATGCATGCATGCGTTATAACAGTTCTAATTGGTTTCACAGAAGAAATCCCAAATCAAATATGGCAATATCGTATGTAAATCTTAAATACTGATTGAATTAGATTAGATTAATCAGTTTCTCTTCAAGACAGCATCCCCAAGCATTCATTCAAGCTCTCTTACCTGTTCACTATAGATGAAAAAGAAAAGACATGGGAATCGCATGATAATTGAAAACTGGTATGACTGAATAGTGCTTTCAAATTAAACAATCTATCTTTTCTGGGGTGGCCAATAATATTTCAGGGATGACCCATAACCTCCCCATCCATTATGGAGTGAACAGTGGGTAGGAGGGGGACTAAAAAAAAAAAAAAATCCTGTGCACACCTCTACTGGCTGTGGCTCAGGTGGTAGAAATGGGTTATCCACTAATAGCAAGGTTGGCGGTTCAATCCCTGGCCCAGACGACTCCAGATTTCAGAGTGTCCTTGGCCAAGACACTGAACCCCAAGGTGCTCCCGATGGCAGGCTAGTGCTGTGCGAGCGTGTGTGTGTGAGAAAGGGTGAATGAGAAACAGTGTAAAGCGCTTTATAGTACCGCGAATGTTAAAAGGCGCTGTATAAGAAATTATGCAATTTTTTTTTTTAAATCACGTTTTGGAGTACAGGGATAGTTTCACATGCCAAATTGGAGCAGTCACTTAAAGGACTTAAACTGTCAACAGTTTTTGCTAATCACTGCCATCACTAATCAAAATGAGCTAGCATTTTCCTAATCACTTATTTACCTTGGTTCCACACCAAAAAGGAAAATCACTGCAAAGTCTTTACCGAGTCCTGAAAGCCAGCCCTTTATCACTAATCCCGGTTCAGTGTGGAAAGTCGATCCACACCTCTTGAGAGGAAATGCACTCACA